>NW_026780686.1:440000-625093 GCF_030144855.1 Hypanus sabinus | reverse complement strand
TTCCGGGGCAGAATTGACGTCGGCTTCCGGGCCGCGGTCTGCTCCGCATTCAGAGCATTCTCTGTTGCTGCTGGCTTCGGACACTCCCGGGACTGCTGGAACCGGTTGGCTTGCCATGTGGGCGAGCCGCCACAACTGCACAAATAATATTATTACCCTGCGTGTTTATGTAGAGTGACCCTTCTGTGATTTCATAACTCCCTGCATCATTGTTCCGTGAATAATCACGCGTCCGGTTCTTCTTTTAGCAATCAGCCTGAACGTCTGATCCATTTTTCGCTTGTTATGTATCGAGGGTCGGCTGTGTGTTTGCACCGTCGAATATTACGTTACTACAGAGCAGGATTAAACCAAGTAATCATACTCGAAGGCATTAATGTTTTGTAACATAGACTGCAAGAATAGAGTCGCAATCTCTCTCTCTCTCTCTCTCTCTCTCTCTCTCTCTCTCTCTCTCTCTCTCTCTCTCTCCCTCTCTCTCCCTCTTCTCTCTCTCTCTCTCTCTCTCTCTCTCTCTCTCTCTCTCTCTCTCTCTCTCTCTCTCTCTCTCTCTCTCTCTCTGTGTGTCTTTCTATCTCAATCTCGTTCTCTGTACAGCACGCTCTCTCTCTTCTTCTGTCTTACGGCCACGGGTAGGGGTAGGGGTAATGGAGCATAGATTTATAAATCAGAGAAATTATGTTCCGGTTGATATCATGGTTTCAGGAAGAAGGAGAACTTACAGGTGGAGAAAGAGGAAAAGAATATAGAGTCAAAGAAAGGGCAGCTTGTGACGCGAGCTGGAGTGGCTAGTACAGACGATTTTTTCCCACAAAATCAGGGAGAATTGTCGAAACCGGGAAGCTGGGGAATAGGGTCTGCTCAAGCTACAACTTAATTGCGGCGGGTGTTAAGGTGCAAAGGGAATTTCTGTGGGATAATGAGGTGAGTGATGATGTCGGAATCAGCTGTAAAGAGCTAATTTGTAGCTCTAATGTAAAACACAAATTGAGGCAGGAACTCAGCAGACCGGGCAGCGACTAGAAGTGAACAGTCAACGTTCCAGGTCTGCACTCTTTATCACGACTTTGACTTTGTGGGCGTCGTTTATGTCCAGAATCTGCAGATTTTCTCATGCTGTTTTTTTTTTTTTACTCTGTTCCTGATATAGTTTAAAGTTACCCACAAGTAGAGGTTCAGAATAGAAGCATGAAGGCAGCTGAATTGTAATACTCTACAACATTTATTGGCAAACCTTAATTACTTTCAAAACCGGTAGATATTTTCCCGCATTCGTGAGCTTTTCTCGGAATGGTACCGTGCAGTCATTTGTAAAACAGTTAAAACCTTTTAGAAGATAGTTACAGGTAGGAGAGAGCAGAACTGACAAATAGGAAAAAAATGAAACAGAGATAAAGGGCGAAGAGACAGTCGGGTTATGACTGGAGCAGGAGGGCTTGATACAGACGAAAATATACTCGAAGTTCAGGCAATTCTGTAAGAAGCGCAAGTGGGGGAAAGCAGATTTGCCGCGGGATTCAATGCCGCAGATGAGGTGAGAACAGAACGCTGAGGTCATAGATCACGGAGAGATCAGCCAGAAAGAGCTGTTTTGCAACTCTGAGGCAACACATGCAAAATGTCGGAGGAACATTGCAGGCCAAGTAGAGACAATGGAAAAAGGTTAAACAGTCGACATTTCCGGCCGGCAGCCTGCAACAGCAGTATAACTTTATGTGTGTGGTTTTGTATTCCGGGCATCTGCAGGCTAACACGTCTTCGTTTTGTAACTCTGTTCATCACTTTGTTTTCATGTTTCCCACAAGTGGGCAGGGGGTGCAGCATCAGGAGCATGGAGACAGGCGAATTCTAACACCTTGCAGCATTCACTTCCACAGTCCCACTATATGTATTGGGTATTTCACCACTTTCTTCAGTTCCTCTCGGAATTTGCTCTGCGTCAGGGCGTAAATGCATGTATTGGTGCAGGAACTGAATTGCTGCAACATTGCCGATGCCTCTTCTGTTGTATAACGGGGATCCGTTACAGGATAATAAAAAGCACTCATTGAAATCCGTTGATAGATATAAAATACAACCTGTGTTACCCAGAAGAATATGAGCTACCGGTTATGCTGAAGAGCAAAACGATGGATTTGCGTCGGGTTCTCCATCTCCCGGTCCTTCTCATTCTCTCCACTCTTTTATCCCCGGAGACCTCTACGGACTCGACTGCCGCGAGAATCCGCCTGACAGTCAGGTCAGAATATTGAACAGTAAAATCAGAAAGAACGGGACACAAGGGGTTAACATACGGTGAACTATCTCAAATGCCGCCCAAGCTGAAGAGTTTTGGAAGCTCGGCATATAAACGCAATGCCAGGGAACACCGTCAATTATTACAAATGGCTCGTATACACAGCCCCAGGGGATACACTCCAAACACGCCAGCACACTGACTGTCCCGATAATCACAGCCGCCGTTCGCTGTGCAATAGTTTATTTTTAGCTTCTCACTGCATATAGCCACAAACCGATCGACGGTGAAAGCGACAGTCAGCCAGACAGAAGTTGCAGTGCTCGCATAAACCAACCATCCAATGAGGCTGCACACAGGAGTGATGTCCAGTAATGATGGGGGAAAATAAAGCCAAGCTGTCCATGTCAGCAGCGGATCGGAAATAACGACCAGGAGATCGGCCGCTGCCATTCCCATCATGTAGAGAGTGACACATTTGGAAAGACCGCACTTTCTCCGGGACAGGATAACAATCGCTACCAAGTTCGCTGGAAGAGAGAGAGGGGACACTAAGTTGAGAAGATACTGAACATAAGCCAATGCAGCGAATTGACAGGATCATGTGATATTTCCACGTTATTGTCGCATTTACTGCGGGATGGGTCAAGAGAGGACGCAAAGCTGACGGAGACAGAGAAGCTGTTTACACAATGAAATTAACTTAATATAGTCTGAATATGTATTACTTCCTCATAATGTAAATCTGAAGTGGCAGAAGAAAATTCAACCTGGTTAACTACCTTCTCAGGTACAAGACTGGATGGAAAATTTCCTACTGGCGCCTTCCACGTCTCCTACGGATGAAATGTATAAATACGGACGCTGATATCGCTATTCATCCGTTAGACAATCATCACCTTACATTGTGCTTCATGTCAGCGGAGGACGGAAGAAAAACAGGAAATGCTGAAACAAACATTCAGATAAAACAATATATTGGGAAACAACACTTAAAGTGTCTCCGTTCAGATCTATTCGCAGAAAAGCCCCTACACGAGTGTTAACTGCATGCTATCTCCATCCAAGTTGCTTGGGGCTTAGGGCTTCCAGCATTCCCATGCTTGCTTCCTATTTCAGCAATTGCCACTTCACTGACTTTACAACAGAACAGTGACCGATTCCAACCGACACGGCGCGGTTTGACAAAACATCACAGAATTCCTGAGGTGATAGGGTATTTTTTTTTAAATCCAGATCTCAGAATAACCCTGACTGCACATGCGGATACTCGGATTAGAGATGTGGTCATAGAAACCAGCCACAGAGTCAATAATACCATTGGAATTGAATCCAATGCCCACCCGCGGCAACACACACGGTGACTTACCGAGAATTCCAAAGGTTGAAACAAAAGGATAATAAACATCTCGTATCCGCCAGATAATTGGATACGCCATTGCAGAGGGCATCCGTGACTTCTGTTGGTCGTGAACTCACAGCTCCGGCAGGGAATCTGAGCTGATGCATTCCAAAAGGTTCTGATTTATACAGAGGTTCTGTCTCCAGAGAGACGCTTATACCACTGACTATCTTCATTAATTACAGTCACTTGAATAAACACTTTAATTCAACACCATTTTGTCTGATGAATATTGATTCGATTGAACTCGAATACATCAACATTCTTGGGCATTAACTCAGAACTGTCTCATTTCGCAGCTTAATTGAATTACAGTAGACACACCCTCTCTTCGGTTGTCCATCGAAATCTAACGACGACGTCCACTCCTTTAACTCATTTTTTTTTTATTCGGAGTAAATTTTGCACGACAATGTTAAACTACCTCAAGGTGATACTTTAATGCATTATACGCAGTGACAGTTTGGACGATGCTGATTATGTTAGATTAATACTTCAAGATTTATTCAGTCCGAAATAGAAAACCGGCACGCAATGTTCAAGCACACATTTGATTATTAATTACGCTGTTGTATTCAGTTCCGTTGTTTTTGGCACATGTACAGAGATACACTGAGAAAAAAAGATTTTCATACGATGCAATAATGATCAGTTATTTGTTGTCGTAAAAGTTAAAAGCAATAACGGAATGCAGAATAAAGTATAACATCTGCGGAGAAAGAAGCATGATCAGGTGTAGGATCATAAAGAGGTACAGCGTGAAGCCAAGTCTCCTTCATGTAATACTGATTCTATAAATGCGCAATGACTGTTGTCATTAATCCCCGTGATACGTGCATCACGTCGGTTTCGTAATCATCCTCTGACCTTAGATTTTTTTCCCGGAAAGGAGAGACGTGAGCGTAGATTTGAATATTCTTCAGAGAGCAGTGTGCAGGTATTTGATAATAAAGGTATAAGGTATTTGATATCCCGCAGTTATATAGGGATATGGAGTTGGGATTATTATGAGTCTATGGCATATATTGAAAGTAGAATTGCGCTTGCGCAGCGGATGGGAGACCTATTTTTAATATCGGTGTGTCTGTATGTCCGGTTGGTGTAATGGACCAGACTGTACACAACGCTTCAAGTTTGTCCAAACTTTTGTTTCTACAGATCCAGCAGAGCTACCTCTTCTGGAATTGTGTACCTTTAGCTAATATCGTCAAATCTCCGAACTAATCAGACCTTACATACAGAACTCTGTAGACGTACTTTCCAGGTTTCCTCTAGAAACCCTCCTCCCCCCCCACCCACACCATTTGGGATCCGATTCCACAAATTGTTCAGTGTCTCCTGGCCTTGCTTTCACATTTTGCCTGTATCTTGCGCATAATTATTTACTCTTCAGATTCAAATGAGAAAGTTAACCGTAATCGATCTATCTCTGACCTTCACGACTTTTTGAATCGCAAACATCACCCACACCATCCTCTCCTCCAAGAAAGAACAAGGTCATACAAGACGAAATCTAATCGAATATTATTTCTTATCTTATCAGAAATGTAAGGCAATGTTTGTTCGGAATGATCACAGGAAGAGGATAATGTAATAGAGCCCCCGTCTTTTGCCTTGTATAATGTGGTATTTTTAAAATGGCTGATTTCTGTCAGAGTGCTAGACGAGTAGAAGTTGCGAACTCCCGTGAAGTAGGCCAAGAGGAACTGCTGTCAGAAAAACTGCGAGTTCCTGTGATTTGTACATGTTGTATGGGGGATCAACACCTGTTTCCAATGTACCATAATCCAGGACTCTCAACATCGAAGTTACTGTTCCTACAAGACTGACCAGAAATCCAATGAGAGCTTCTTCCCAGAACCAGGGTCAGAATAGCAGAACAACAATCTGTGAGTGTTATCTGCATTTCCAGAAAACCAGTCCCAACCCACTCAGTCACAGTGGGAGTAAGTCCACTCGTCCCGAGATTGAGCTGGAGCTAGAGGAACCAGATAATTTGGGAGGCAGGGGCAGAAATAAACAGGAGTTAGAGGGAGATAATCACCCCTAAGAATCAGGAGATGGGTATCTGGATGACTGTGAGGAAAGGGAAGGGGTTTAGACAGAATGAGCAGAGAATCCCTGTGGCCGTACCCAGTAATAATAAGTATACCGTTTTGGATACTGTGGGCGGGGACGACCTATCGGCGACTGTGGTTGCGTCGCTGGCACCGACACTGGACCCTCAGCTTGGAAGGGATGCAGGGAAAAGAGGAAAGCAGTAGCGATACGGAATTCGATAGTTAGAGGGACAGATAAGAGGTTTTGTGGAAGAGATCGAGGATCTCTGATGGTCAGTTGCCCCCCTGGTGCCAGTGTCCGCGATATCTCGGATCGAGTTCTCGGTATTCTCAAGAGGCTGTGTGAGCAGTCGGATGTCATGGTCCATATAGAGACCAATGACGTGGGTAGGAAGAGTGAGGAGGTCCTGAAAGGTGACTTTAGGTAGTTAGGCGCCAGGTTAAAGGACAGGATAGCAATCTCAGGATTGTTACCAGTGTCACGTGTAGACGGGTTTGGAAATAATAAGATAGCGCAGAAAACACGTGGCTGAATACATGGTGCAGGAGGGAGGGCTTCAGATTTACAGATAATTGGCCTGTTTTCCAGGGAAGGTGGGACATGTTCCGGCGGTACTATTAACATCTGAACTGGAGTGGGAAAATATTCTTGCAGTTAGTTTCCCTAGAGAGGCTCCAGTGGATGTACACTAGATACAAGGCAGGAGGGGAACCAGAATGCAGGAACAGATGTATGGGAGAAGGAAGAAAAAGAAGATCGTAAAGTTGTTTGCACCGTATAGTGAGAGTAATTCTGTGGAGAATTCTTAAATGCATTTAAATGTTGAAGATCCTGAACGCTTACGGAGTGCCAGACCGTCTACTGAGAGCAACAGAGTACAGCTATACCGAGACCATGGCGAAAGTTGTATCACCAGACAGAGAAACAGCAGTGTTCGAGCACCTAGCTGGTGTGCGGCAACCAGACACTCTGGCACCCTACATCTTTATAACCGTCCTTGATTACGTTCTACGTCAAGCTACCAAAGATCATGATAAGCTTGGTTTTACCTTAAAACCCGGACAAACCAAAAGGGCCAGACCCGTTACGCTCAAAGATCTCGGTTTTGTAGATGACATAATCCTGCTCTCTGACCAGACGGAGGAAGCACAGCGGCTACTGACAAAAGTGCAAATTGAGTGCAATGAAGTTAGACTTCACGTAAACGCTTAAAATACAGAGCTCATGGCGTTCAACTGCGACGAAGGTACTCTGAAGAGCGTAAAGAATGATACCATTAAGAAAGTCTTAGACTTCATGTACCTCGGGTCAAGAATGTTGAGTTCGGAGAAGGACATAAAAATACGGAAGGAGCTGGCGTGGAGGGCTATGAACGACATGAAGGAAATCAGGAGGTCGAACGTGCCCAGTCTGCTCAAACAGAGGATCTTCGTAGCAGTCATTCTCACGTACGGAAATGAGACGTGGAGACTCAACAAGACCATGAGAAAGTCACTAGTAGGATACTATACTCGAATGCTCCGGTTGGCTCTTGACGTGATTTGGCAACAGCACGTGACGAACGTCGAGCTCTATGACGACCTAACGATGCTCACTACTATAATCGAGGCTCGAAGACTTGAACCAACGGCGCACTGTCTGCGCCCTCCCAAAACTACGGTCAACAAGCCCCTAGAAGATAGCGGCGCGGCTAATGTAGATGAACTGAAAACACTGAAGAGGGAGAGGGAGGAGTGGAGAGTCCTTCACCGTGCCAGATCCCGGCGCCCTAGGCCTGAGTCGACGTCGTCGTAGTAGTAGTAGTAGTAGTAGTAGTAGTAGTAGTAGTAGTAGTAGTAGTAGTATAGTAGTAGTAGTAGTAGTAGTAGTAGTACTCCAGTAAATATTAAAAAAAAATACTAAACCCTTATGTAAGTCGATGGGAGGCTGAATTTCGTGAAGTATAACAATAGCTATCTGTAATTTCATGCTGCTTTGGGTACAACAGTGACAGAGCAATCAGCGAAACATCCGAAAATGTCGCATTTTGCATTGCTTATGTAAGGAAAGAAATACGGATCGGCTTGTGAAGTAAAAGTATAGGTGTGATTCAGCTCCGGAGCTTCTACTTAACCGGGCAGGCGAAATTGTTCAAAGTTTCAAAGATCCATTTAATATCAGAGTATATTTACAGTATAACCCAACGAAACTAGAACTCCACTAGGATAAATAATAAAATCTCCGAAGTTAGCCGCACCCCTGCATTCCTACACCCGACGCCTGCGCCGTTTGCGTGGATGCTGTGAAATGCACATTGATCCAAACTCGCTCACATAATATCAGACCGTACTCCATGTACGTTTACAGAGTACACTTTATAAATCTTACTATAACTAGGTATTTAATAGCGATACAGTATGAAAAGAAAAGAAAAGATCCTAAGCTTATGAGAGTTCAATTTATTCGAGCACAACCGTTGGAGATCAATTACCATTCCAAACAGGTAACGGGTGATGCATTTGGAGAGTCCGCATTTTCCCCGAGATAGGATCACAATTGCCGTTAAATTAACTACAGGAAATTTGGAGGAAAAAAAAACAGAATTATCGTTCGTTACAAATGTCTGAATGCTGACCGTTCTTCAAAAGCTATGCAGGGTATGGTTTTAAAAGAGAAAAGGTGAAAATCAATGTGTGCCGGCCCCAATGGTACACTCCTGCTGGAGGACCATAATGGACTGGCGACTTTCCGACAGTTTAGAACTGGGTATCTGCTTTCCTCGACTCAGCCACCGGTGAGTGGTCGATCGATCCATGAACAACGCCATTTCCATCAATAGAGGTGAAACAGTTGTATGGTTTATTTGTAATGAAATTAACAAATTTTAAGTCATGGGTTATAATTGAGTGATTATGGAAGAACTGACCTGCGTGTCGATATTTGACTGGACAGTCAGTTGAAAAAGCTGCCGATCTGGAAAAGCGACCAGTGTCGCTTAAGAAAGATGTGAAGTGTCAAATATGAAGGTATGCTAATATCGGCAACAATGTACTTGACAAAAAAAGCACATCACATTGAAAAAATATGGAAAATGTCAAAAAAGAAACTTTCGGATTCTTTTTTTTTTTTTTTTAAATAATTTTTTTATTGCATTTTTAAATGATTACAAAGTATGAAAAAAAACAATGTATATAACCCATACCCCCTCCCCTTAACCCCTCCCCCCTAACTACCCCTTAGAAAAAAAAAGAAAGAAAGAAAGAAAGAAAGAAAGAATGCCTGGTGGTTGGAAGATCTCCACATGCTCCATGGAGTTCGTAATAATTTTAATATGTATATTTATTTCTTTCCCCTAGTAACCAATTGTTTCATCTTAAAAGCATCTATATATTTAATCCTGTCTTTTGTAAATAAGGGCTCCAAATTTTCAAAAATGTTTCATATTTATCTCTTAAATTATAAGTAATTTTTTCTAATGGAATACAACCATAGATTTCTTTCTTCCAAGAATCTATACTTAAATGTGAATCCGATTCTTGAATAGTGAATTCTGCAAACACATTTCAGGCGACGTTTGCATCTGTGTTGATTAAAAGTCCGAACAGTGCAGCAGAACAAAAGCAAAACCGCGGCACCCTGCACATGGTGACCAGCTCCAGTATCTTACCAGGGATACTGATCGCTACAATTGCAGGATAGAAAACGCCCGCGATGTAGTAAATCGCTGGATATCCCATAATCCATCAGAGGTAGCGTTCAGGTGTGCGGAACTTTCCAAATGTTCATCTGGACCGGCGATCGATTTTACAGAATTATATACAACTCAGAGTAATTCCACTGAGGTAATTAGTGTGCTTATCACGTCAGTTCTATTAGGAACATCCAGCTACACACAAACATAAATTAAAATTTTTTACCCACTCTGTCTCCCGAAAGGATGTTACAAGTTATTAACTTTTAAGAAAAACATGAGGATTGCCAATTTAATTTCCAAGACACCTGGATTCAGTTGCTGACGTGTTGTTTTCTGATCAGTGTTGTTTCTCTTCATAGACAATCATCCTGAGTAATCAAGGAAGACAATCAACTTTAAACAGATTTATTTTGTCACATTCGCAGAGCACATTCGCTTCTGACATGGAGGGCCGGGGATTAGATCGGCGGGTGAAATGGGGTTCACTTTATTTAAGGGGGAGATAGGATCATTTTTTCTTTCGCTTGTTCTAGTCATTTCGAGTCACTTGGATGAAAGTACCGTAGACCGCGCCAAACTCACGCGTGAGAGAATGGTTTGTGTGGTTCTCAATAGGAGATATGCACGTGCTTCTGACCGACTGGCCAAATTATTGCAAGAGTGTGTTGTTCTGCCAACTCTGCAAAATTTTCAGGTGGTGTATCTGGCGTCGAATATATTACTTTCATTGACGGCGTGAATATATTGATCTCGTACTTGTCAAGTAAATGCCATAAATATTTATTAAGCTAAATATCATCAACTACAACCGGCATTGAATTAATGACGGCTCAGTGAAACGTATGTATTCCACTTTCAAGGACAGGTTTTCATTTATTTCATTTTACCTGCCTTACTTCCTCTAACAGAGATCCATTGTGCTCTTTCAAAGAGAAGAACTGATACTTATTTGTTGCTGATTGCTCATGTTATAAAAATGACTATTAAAATTTCTCAAATTTGGCAGCTTATGCTCAGTGTCAAAATAAAACCTCCAATAAACTTCCTTTTTCAAAATGCTATAGGCAATATTTTGTTTGCCACTTCCTGTGGCGTGCTTTGTTCCCCACCTGTCACCGAGCTCTCAGTTGAGGTTCCAAGTAACTGTTTGCATGCCACTATGGCAACACCCTGGTACGCCACTTCGACAGGTGGGCTAAACCAGGTGACAGTAGCCGGGAACATTCAGACCTGGAGAGAGAGGAAATTCCTTACCTTAACATGTAATACCAGATCCCGGAAGGTGCGGATGAGATCAACCGCAAGATCTAACGCCCCGGAATGCTGTGCTGCAACGATTAGTAGTGAGCGTAGGGTAAAACAATGCACAGAATGCTATAGAATGTCATGGCTATTCGCTGACGCTGAAGTAGTCTCCAATCTCGACGATTTTTCGTGCCATTGGGTCAATGTTTTTGAGGTCGAGAGTGGAACTGCCTCAGTGCGGCTTTTTCACTATGAAATTCTTCCCCACCTCATCATTGGCCATGAGGGACAACCAACACCAGCAAAGGATAATTTAAGATGAGACAGAAATAAAATAACAGATCAAACCAGTTTGGAAAATACGAAGTGCTAACATTGATAAACCCGGTATTTCATCTTGCATGATTTTCAGAATCATGCTGGCATGCATTTATTTTCTAGTTGTGATCCCATATATTCCGAATAAATTGTCACCATGTCTATTTCAAGGAAAGAGTTTTCAGTTTATTGCCAAGGCACCTGTATAAATAGATAGATATTTAGGCCAATGGGGTATTCCCTCCTCACTAGCGATCCATGACTGCAAGTAACAAGACTATAACAGGTCTACCGGCACATCACTGACCACACTGATGTTATCAGCGCTTACTCTGACATGCCACCGACAACATGGATAACGGCTCAGCTTCACCAGTTCACTCAATATTGCAATGTTATTATCTCAGCTCATTCGGTCCCACGGCACCTCACACAGAGAATATCAATAAGTATGCTGAAAATCTCTTTGTTTTTCCAGCCTTAACATGGACACAACGAAAACAAGTACGACCAAAAGATCCTAAACCCTAACAATACCCCTCTTTAAAGAAATGTTCCTCAGCACAATAGCAATGCCAGTGATGATGCCCAAACACCACTGGCTACACTGTCACTGGATATCAGAGCATATTACTCATGTCTTTATTTGCAAATGGCCGCTCCCTTGGAGCAAATGAAATGCAGATTACAAACGGCAGAATCAATAGCTCAAATGTGCAGTCAATAATGTCACGCACAGTACACTGCTCAGCAGGGGACGGCTACCTGATGTGGACAGATTTTATGTGCTTCGTATCATTATGGATTTCATTTTAACTGTGATGCAGTTCAGACGTACAGTGAATGTACCAAAGAGTCACCGAAACAGCAGTGGGACATAAAAGAAACATTGAACCTTGGGTTTTGTTGTTATTTTCATACTGCTATCAAGAGTGACCCGGAGGTTAAGGAGAGATATTCGCTCCTTTCTTTTTCATTAATCACATTGGGATGTGTCTATATTTGGAAGCCCTTTTTTTGTTTTCATGTGTTATTTATTTGCAAGTCTTAAGACACACTTTCATTTAGTCAGACCGCACAAATCATGTTCAGTGGTTTCGCAGATAAAGAACCTCAATGACGAGAATAGGTTCAACTTGCATTCAGTGGATTCAGATGAAGGAAACCACCGGGAAAAGTCAGAGTACCGCGCCTTCATCACTTACACCTTTACTGAAACGACATGTTATTCTTTGATATCCCATACCAAGAATAAAATAGTAAATATCATTATTAATACATGTGTACATGTGATCTTACGTCAGGTATACTTAACCTTTGAAAAATTGTGCGGGTTGCTGCGAATAAAAGTGCATGGTTTATATAGTTTCAAGCAAGCGGTCTGGAACAACAGGAGGGAATTATTGCACATCGCTGGTCAGATCAATTATAGTCAAGCAGTGACGTAGTTCGGCGCTTGCAGAACGACGGCGTCGCCTTAGTTATGTTCTGTGGCGATCCTGTGGACGCAGGAAAGTAACACGGATGGTAGTCAGACTCCCAGCTGCCGGGGTCTAGTATGTTTCTGATCGCGTCCACGATATCGTGAAATGGGAGGGAGACAGCCAGAGGTCGTGGTACATATTGGTACCAACGACATAGATAGGAAAAGGGAGGATGAACCTGCAAACAGATTACAGGGAGTTAGGAAGGTAGTTGAGAAGCAGGACCTCAAAGGTAGTAATCTCTGGATTACTGTCTATGCCGCGTGAAGGTGAGTATAGGTGCAGGATCAATGCGTGAACGAGGGATTGGAGCAGTGGACAGCGATTCAGATTTCTGCATCATTGGGACAACTTTGGGGCAGTAGAACCTTCGCTGAGCTGGAGTCTAAGGTTCTGGACAGACGGCAAAACCACAATTTCTCCAAAGACTCCTCGTGCCCAATTCTCGTCAAATTTTCAAGGAGTATTTAATAGTCCGGCAGACAATATGGCCCTGTAACAGAAGCTATCAGGATATCGTCTGCATACAGAATGAGCGTTGAATATTCGGACAGCTGGCATTCGTCCCAATCAGTTTTAACTGCTGCGGTATAAACTGCGGGCTTTCGGCATACCCCTGTGGCAGACGTGTCTACGTAAGTTGCTGGTTCTTATCATTAAAGGCAAATAAATACGGGCTATCCTTGTGCAAAGGGCTGGAGAAAATGCTGAGCACAGATTGATTACTATAAAGGTATTAGTTTCTGCAGGTATGGAAGTAAGCATAGTGTTGCTGTCCGGCACCAGCGAAGCGATAGGGATGACTATCTTATTAATGGTTAATCATTAATTATCACTTAATTGCTGGAGTGATACCTTCTTAGGCTTCACTAGCTATACGGTACTGTTTAATGCAGGGCAGTGGAACAATTCGTTGTGGAGTAACTTTACTCTCCGGAACTGTTTGGAATTTTCCCACATGAATTTTATATTGGGCCCATAGCTCCACTGGTTCCCGCGCTAAGGCTGTAGGGAGCAGTAAGGGGTCTTCATGCTGGTGGCTGCTGTTTTTCAAGAGTTGCTTTCCAGCTCTAGGTCCTTAACATAATCTGTCTCCCCTTTTCCTTAAATCTATTCGCGCTTTTTGACCCAGTACGGGCAGAGCTATAGTAGAAACAGCATTAGTTTGTTTGACTAATTGTCTTGTGATCGTCCCGATACCATTGGGTTTTGCTGGTGGCTTTATGGCCACTGTCAAATGAGGGTTTGAAGAGTGCCCTAGTCGGAATCTGACATCCCGATCCTCCACTATGTCTTCAGGACTCCTAATACCTCGGGACCAAAATACACAAGAATACGCTTTTCTTTACCGTTTAAATAATGGTGTACAGCATGATTGTAGTGTCCGTCAGATTGCAATGTACAATGGAGCTGTTTCTCTTCTCGGCTTCAATTAATCAAATATTGCTGATTTTGCTCGTCCTAAGATTGTGTCATACGGTCTCCGGACTTGCATAGCATGTGGATTGCTATCCAGCTGTAACAGTATAACATGGGTGCTGTTCTTTCCTTTGCCAGCCCTTTCTTTAATTTTACCGTCCCTAATTTGAGGAAAACTCCATATATGTACCTTTAGCCGTGCAGTGCACTTTTCCCCCTAATTCACAAAGGGTCTGTCGACCCAACAGGTGAAGCGGACCTGTTTTAGATATAATGAAGGTGTTTGATAAAAACTTACCCTTCACCTGCAGTAAGGCTGTCGTGAAGATTGGCTCAGTCATGGAAATTCAGTGGTTTCAACAATTGTATCACTCAAGAGGATGTCCACGGAATGGCTTACAGATGGCATCGTGGCACCTGTATCAATCCGACAATTCAAATAACTATTCCCTATTCTTACACAGGTCATGGGTTCTTCTTTCATTTTCTTGGACAACCTGATTACCACCGGATGCACCACTTTTTCTCCGCGGCACCCCTAGGCTGACTAAAAGGAAAATTTGCTGATCCCGCAGCCGGAGGTGGAAACTCCCTGGACGTCGGGGCCGCTTTATCGTCTTAATCTTTTTGGCGGTGTTCTTTCCTGCCTGCAATTGTGTTCAAAGTCTTCACCTTACTTCCGAACCTTGTCGGTTTATTGGCAAGATCAACGCTCGCTGGCCGACTCCTGGCGTTTCATGTTTAAGATTTCAATTACAGTTAAGACAGTACGTTTCTTTATACAGATTATGTTCACAGTGAGCGCCCACTGAATATCAATCTGCATAGACGAAAGCTCCTCCTACATTTTTCCTCCGTGTTTTTTTTTTGTAGTCCTCGCTTGACTGAGGGCTTCCACCAGCCTCAGCCGGGCAGGCGTCTTGCCTTATTCTGAGTCACCGGCCGGACGCTAGGCTGTCGATTAACTCCTCTCCTCGCAGGGAGGTCTCTGGCAACTACCCCGTTCCTGCTGGAACAGGACTGTAGTAATTCGGACGCTACCCCCTTTCAGCTAGAGCTGTCCCTATTTAACTCTGCTCTCTTAGCTAGCCTTTATTCGGATCTTGTTTAATGGAGATCCCATCCACGTCGCCTGATTCTGTCGTGGAAATTTTAGCTAAGGACACTAGAGCGACTTCGAGTTTCGTTTTAAGAGTTTATTGATACGTTGTCATGGAGAGTCTGTAGCGGTCTCCACCGCCACCAGAGCTCTGCTTTCTAGGTTATACATAGCCCGTATTTATATAACAAGACATACAACTTTGCATGACGTTGTTTTTGCATCTTACAGTCGGTACATGATCAAACTTTTACATGAGTGTCAATTATCACTGAGCGAGAGTCCTGGTCGATGCACTCCTTGGTAGGGAGATCTGTACCTGTGATGGACTCACGGTATCAAAAGCTATTCCATGGTTATTCCACTCACGAGCATTGTTATTTCCAAACCGGACAATGAGGCAATCAGTCAGGAAGACATGGAAAATATGCACAAAATAACATAAATAATCTGTAAGTGCTGGTAAACCTTTCTAGGATACTGCAAGCAGTATTACTGCAAACCGATTCTGAACTTTAAAGCCTCTACACTAAGAATCCCAGTCCATTTTGGGGAAATTATAGTCACACACCACTCTGGTACTTTTACAACTTTCCATAACCTGCCTACGTTTCTGTTCCTATTTCTCCTGCTTGCACTTCAAAACATTTGGAAATTGAGGCACACAGCATTTCAAAGCACCCCTTTATCAACTCTACGTTACATCTTGAAAGATGCCCAGCGGGAGGCAAGTTATTGACAGGGTCTATGAATTACACTTCAGTGTCAGGGTTAAATAGGTCTCAATCCTTGAAGCTTTGTGTTTGTACTAGTGTTTAGCTTCGGCGCAGTGTGTTGGGCGTGCATAGATCTATATGCTCATTGCACTATGTTCGGCGTTTTATAGGTCTGAGCCCTGGTATTGCAGGTTATGTTATGATTGGAGACTCGATAGACAGGGGAGCAGACAGGAGATTTTGTGGATGTGGGAAGGACATCCGAATGGTTGCGAGGGTTCGGGATGTCTCTGACCGGGTGCATGACATCCTGGTACGAGAGCGAAAGCAACCAGAAGTCGGATACATGTTGGTAGCAACGACATATCAAGATAGGGATGAGGTCCTGATGAACGAGTTTCGGGGACTAGGCAGAAGGCTGAAGAACAGGACCTCAAGGGTGGCGTTCTCATGATTGCTGCCAATGCTACGTGATAGTGATGGTAAGAATTGGAGGAGATGGCATTTGGATGCGTGGCTGAGGAGTTGGTGCAGGGGGCAGGATTTTCGATTTTTGGATCATTGGGATCTCTTCTGGGAAAGGTTGGACCTGTACAGATTTGATGGGTTGCACCTGAACTCGAGGGGGAGCAACATCCTTGCAGGTAGGTTTGTTAGCATAGTTCGGGAAGGTTTAAAATAATTTGCAATGGGGGTGGGTCATGATGAGAAAGAGCAGTGAAAAAAGAGCATGGAGTAAAGCCAGATCTAACATATGGAGAGGCTTTGAGGAAAGAGAAGCAGCATAAAGGTTGTAAAGGTAGTAAGGTAGAGGGGCTAAAGTGTGTTTTCTTCAATGCAAGAAGCAACAGGAACAAAGGCGATGAACTGAGAGCTTGGATACATACATGGAAGTATAATGTAGTGGCCATTACATAGACTTGGCTGGCACCAGGGCAGCAATGGATTCTCAATATTCCTGGATTTCAGTGCTTTACAAGCGATGGGGGGCGGGAAGGGGAGGAGATGTGGTATTATTGGTCAGGGATACTATTACAGCTACAGAAAAGGTGGGTGATGTAGCAGGATGCTCTTTTGATTCAGTATGGGTGGAAGACAGGAACAGGAAAGGAGCAGTTACTCTGCTGTGGGTATTCTTTCGGCCCGCTGATAGCAGCAGAGATACCGTGGAGCAGATTAAGAGGCAGAGTTTGGAAAAATGCAAAAATAACAGGGTTGTTATCATGGGTGACTTTAACTTCCCTAATATTCATTGGCACCTGATAAGTTCCAAGGGTTTAGATGGGACAGAGTTTGTTAAGTGTGTCCAGGACAGATTCCTGTCATAATATGTTGACGGGCCGACTAGGATAAATGCCATATTAGATCTAGTATTAGGTAACGACCCGGGTCTGGTCACAGATCTCTCAGTGGGTGAGCATCGGGGGGGGGGGGGGGGTGGACAGTGATCACCGCTCCCTGGCCTTTACCATTATCAGGAAAAATTTAATTGGTGAATGGCAAATTACGAGGCTATCAGGCAGGAACTTGCGGGTGTGAATTGGGATAATGTTTTTGTAGGCAATGGTACTATGGGCATGTGGTCAATGATTAAGGATCTCTTTCAGGATGTTAGGGATAAATTTGTTCCGGTGAGGAAGATAAAGAATGCTGGCTGAAGGAACCATTGGTGCAAGTGAATGGGAAAATCCAGTCAGCTGGAAGAAGGCAGCATACATGAGCTTTAAGAAGCAATGATCAGATGGGTCTATTGAGTAATATAGGGTAGCAAGAAAGGAGCTTATCCAGGTGCTGAGAAGAGCAACCAGGGCGCATCAGAAGGCCTTGGCGAGTAGGGTATAGGAAAACCCAAGGCATTCTCCAATTATGTGAAGAGCAAAAGGATGACAGGAGTGAAGGTAGGACAGATTAGACATAAAATTGGGGAGATGTGCCTGGAGGCTGTGGAAGCGAGCGAGGTCCTCAGTGAATACTTCTCTTCGGTGTTCAACAATGAGAGGGAAATTGATGACGGTGAGGACAATATGAGTGAGGTTGATGTTCTGGAGCTCGTTGATACGGAAGGAGAGGAGGTGGTGGAGTTATTAAAATACATTAGGACGGATAGGTCCCCAGGGTCTGACGGAATACTCCCCAGGCTGCTCCACAAGGCGAGAGAAGAGATTGCTGTGCCTTTGTCTAGGATGTTTATATACTCGTTGTCCACGACAATGGTACCGGAGGACTGGAGGGAGGCGAATGTTGTCCCCTTGTTCAGAAAGGTTAGTGAGGATAGTCTGGTAATTATAGACCAGTGAGCCTCACGTCTGTGGTAGAGAAGACTGGAAAAGATTCTTGGAGATAGGATCGACTGGAATTCAGGGAATCATGGTCTAATCAGGGACAGTCAGCAAGTCTTTGTGAAGGGCAGATCGTGTCAAACAAGACTGATAGTTCTTTGAGGAGGTGACCAGGCATATAGATTAGGGTAGTGCAGTGGATGTGACCCAGATGGATTTTATTAAGGCATTTGGCAAATTTCCACGCTGTAGGCTTATTCGGAAAGTCAGAAGACATGTACTCCAGGGAAGTTTGGCCAGGTGGATTCAGGATTGGCTTGCCTGAAGAAGGCAGAGGGTCGGGTGGAGGGAGTACATTCAGATTAGAGGGTTGTGACCAGCGGTGTACCACAAGGATCTGCTCTGGGACCTGTCCTTTTCGTGATTTTTATTAACGACCTGGACGTGAACGTCGAAGGGTGGGATGGCAAGTTTGCAGACAACACAAAGGTTTGTGGCGTTGTAGATAGTGTAGAGGATTGTCACAGATAGCAGAGAGACATTGATAGGATGCAGAAGTGGGCTGACAAGTGGCAGATGGAGTTCAACCCTGGGAAGTGTGAGGTGGTCCACTTTAAATGGACAAACGCCGTGGCAGTAAACACAGTACTTGGGAGTGCGGAAGAGCAGAGGGATCTCGGTGGTACATGTCAACAGATCCCTGAAAGTTGCCTCACAGGTAGATAGCTTAGTTAAAAAAGCTTATGGGGTGTTAGCTTTAATAAGTCAAGGGATGGAGTTTATGAGTCGCGATGTAATGATGCAGCTCTACAAAACAATGGTTAGACCACACTTGGAGCACTGTGTCCAGCTCTGGTCGCCTGACTATAGGAAGGATGTAGAAGCATTGGAAAGTGTACAGAGTAGATTTACCAGGATGCTACCTGGTTTAGTGTGTACGGATCATGATCAGAGATTAAGGGAGCTAAGACTTTGCTCTTTGGAGAGAAGGAGGATGAGAGGAGATTTGATAGAGTTATGCAAGTTATTAAGAATGATAGATAGAATGGATAGACAGCACCTCTTCCCCAGGGCACCACTGCTCAGTATAAGTAGACATGACTTTGAGGCAAGGGGAGGGAAGTTCAAGGGGGATATGAGAGGAAGTTTTTTTTTACTCTGAGAATGGTTGGTGCGTGCAATGCACAGCCTGAGTCAGTGGTGGAGGCAGAAACACTGGTGAGGTTTAAGCGACTGCTAGACATGTATATGGAGGAATTTAAGATGGGGGGTTATATGGGAGGCAGGGTTTGAGGGTCGGCACAACATTGTGGGCCGAAGTCCTGTAATGAGCTGTACTATTCTACGTTCTATGTTCCACGTTCCAAGATCATGCAGCTCTGTTTCAGCACCACCGTTTTGAGTTTCTCATTTTACGCCCGCCAAAGCCGATTCATATCAGACTTTTAACTAATTTACTTCTTTCCATACACCGGATTTCTAAAGAAAATACATACTTATTTCTTATTGAAGGGACATGTTGTTCTGCTTTAAACAGTTAAAGTTACCGAAATACCGTGTGATTTTTCTTTTGTAATTCCAATATATGTAATAATAGCAGAACTGATCTAAACACATCTCCCTCAGCTACTGGGTAAAACACGGGTTAACTGTTATTGTCATTTCGTGGAAAATAAGTTGCGTCAATTCAGGGTAGGCTGCTGACGTCAGCGGAGGTTCTATCTCTTATTAATAGGAGTCCCTTTCAGTCAGTTCCCCAGTTTCAGCGAGAGCAGCCTCTCCTGCCACGGACAGAGATCCGGAGCGGCACCAAGAGGGGGAATAAGAACAGACTGTCTGGTTCTGTCATGGATCACACACCGGGAGGGACAGCTTGGAATAAAACAAGAAATGAGAAAAATATCTTCTTGATGGTTCCATATATTTTGGCAGAGGATGATTGGCTAACGGTGGATTTTCGAATGATGAGTGTGTTTATCACCATTCAAGTGATTTTCTTCCCCGTCCTCGCTATCATTGCTCTTCCCGGTGAGTCTCTTTCCAAAGATAACTTATGAAACAGCATTGAACCGCACGTTTTCTTGTCACGTTTTCCTTTCATAATAATAATTAAGGCTGCTCTCGCACATCCCAGCTGTTGATTAAGCAAACCATTACCCTATGATCTTTGGTAATTTACTGTTCTGATGATCCCGGTCTACGAAAATATGTGCTGTCAGTTGTGATGATCCAGATCAGGTTTACGAGAATGATTTAGGAAATAAAATATTTACTGTTTGAAGCGTGTTTGATAGCCTATTGCCTGGATTAGCAGGACTTTATGGGAATAGGGCAGAAAGACTGGGGAAGCTTACCTGTAGCTGAAAGTCTCAGATGGAGCCGTCATGCAGAGGATGCGTCCAACAGTGTGAGAGTCTAGGTCCAGACAGCACTTAAATCAACATGGATGAATTCCACTTGGAACAGCACTGCCGAGGAATTTCTATCGGCAGAGGCAATGTGTCTGTGGATCTCATTGCCGTGGATGGTTGCTGAGGCCAAATGATTGGGTGTATTTTAAGCAGAAGTTAATAGGTACGTAATTAACAGGGATATCAAAGTTTATGGAGAGAAGGCAAGAGACAGTGTTGGGATGAAATCTATCAATTATGGTTGAATGGCTTCTGATCGCATGCTTGGTCAGGCTGCCTTAGTAAATGCTGCGGATGCAACGGTTAAATTGCTGATGAGTTCACTTATAGACAATCGTTGCACACAGCAGCCTGTCGGTGATCATGACGTGAGTCGGTGACAAATCACCTTCATTGTTGCTGAAAAAATAACGCATCATCGATACTTCAATGAATGACATTCAATTGTAAAGGCGAATGTACAAGATGCAAACCGTGAGACTCGCGGTGTGACTTGAAGGTGACGTCGCCAAACAAGAGTAGACGTGCAATAATAAAGTTTTGGTCTGCTACCCCATTTGCTGATCCAGACGCCCCGGGAAACTATCAGGGACGGGAATCTGCGTTTCAGCTAAATCGGGTAGGTTTCAAGGTCACTTATTTCACAATAAATGAGTTTTCAGAGATTCCGCAGATGCATCATTCAGCTCTTTTCCGCCAACACGGACGGAATTTCCTAATCATCAGCCATCTTCATTTGTGTTGGTCGCTGTCTGTTTCGCTGCCGATATTCGATCGATCAGATTGCACTGATTTTCCACTACTTTGCAAAACCGTTTAGTTTTATTGATTGTTAATCTTTACAATTATGTTATTCTGTCAAGTAGACTCATTTCTATCATTGGTACATATTATATACTTGCTTTAAGAGAACTCTGTCTTCTGTGTTTACTGTGATTGTTTATTTTGTTCGTAGTGAACACGCTGACCATATTCATCCTGTCTCGTGGTAAGTGCGGCCTCTCCAGAGTTGTCACTTGCTACCTGGTTGCCATGGCAGTGGCGGATATTCTGGTTCTTATCCTGGACCTGATATTGAGCAAGATTCCATTTATGTACACGCCATTCCTCGTTTTCGTCCTATCAATGCCCAAGGTGTGTAATATCCAGGCTGCTCTGATTTACACCGTCACCGACTGTTCGGTCTGGTTCACCGTCATGTTCACCTTTGATCGGTTTGTCGCCATTTGTTGCCAGAAGCTGAAAACAAAATATTGCACCGGGAAAACTGCGGCTGTTGTTTTGGGGACAGTGACTGCGATCAGCTGTTTGAAGAATATTTACTGGTATTTTCGGCTCTCAGAGATATACACATGGTCAATCAATCCATTCATTTGTGAAAAGAGAGATTATTATTTGAATTTCACTTCTCAGGTTGACTTATTCTAATACTTCCTCACCCCTGTATTCCCATTTCTGCTGGTTCTAGTAACGAATGCTTTCACCGTCAGGCACGTCTTGGTCACGAGCAGAACTCGCAGGAGACTCAGGGTTCCCGAAACGGACAGAGTGTCAGAGACCCGGAGATGGAGAAACGCAGGAAATCCCTCGTTTTATTGCTGATCGTCTCTGGCAATTTCATCCTGCTGTGGGCACCTTTCACCGTGTTCTCTGCGTGGGATCGGATATGCGATCTTACCAATTTTCTGCTTCCGCCCGAATCTCTGCGAGAACTTGGCATCATTTTGCAGCTTCTGAGCTTTGTACAAACACGGCCCTTTACGCCTTTACACAGACCAAGTTCAGGGTGCAACTAAATAACGTGGTAAAATCCCCGCTCGCTCTCTTTGTAGTGAAGAAGTGGTGACTTAGCGGTGTCTCCCGACACCCAACCCACCCAATGCCTCCTTACCCCGAATCCAACTAATGTCCCATACATTGTGGCGACTTCTTGTTCCTCTGGGACCGGCGTTGTCCTTCTTCCATTCACTCCTCTCAAGGGCCCCTAACATAGCAGGTTCACAATGCACTTCCCTCATTCTCTAGCCCATCCTCCCATTTCTGCCCAACAGGTCTCTGTACATTTTTCCCCACAGTTGCACCGTGCAGTACTTCTGACTGCCCGGATACATTGGTCCATCTGCAAATGCCGTACTCTTGCGAGGGCGTCTGTGTTCCCGAAACATCCCGTTCATTCTCGACAGTGGTGACTGAATTGCTACTACAAACCATTGAAGACTGAATTAGTGCTGCTTCCTGCACCCACGCTGAGCTCGTCAATTTCATCTACGTTGCCTACAACTTCTCAGAACGCCCTCAGATCAGTCTGTCCCATTTTTTTCTCCGCTCTTGTCTCTCAAACTTTCGGTCCCGAATTTCAGAGATAGACCATTCAAGACATCTTTAACAAAGCCTAGCTACTGACTCCCACAGTTATAGTGAAGATACCACCTGCCACATGGACAATCGCCCAAGTGCTGTTCCATTCTATCATTTCCTTGGATGTGAATTTCCTCTCAAGATATTTTATAGTAAACGGAGGCTCCCTTCAGCCCGATCAATGCTGCCATCAGCAACGTCTGTTGCTCTTCCTGCAGGTAACATCTCTCCATCCCACCCAGAATAATAGAAGTGATTGGATTTCTTTGCCTTCAGTCAACAAGCCACAAGTCTCTGCATAAAAAATATTGTCACGTAACTTCCACCACCTCCATAGCGACTCTACCACTAGGCACGACCTTCCTTCCCCTACATCCTTCTCCGAAGATCGTTCTCCACACGATTCAATTGTTTACTCGTCGTTGCCCACAATTCTCCCCTATTCCTGTCTCCATTCTCTAGGCGATATTTCCACACGGGCTCTGGCTATTGAAGAATAACGGAGACCACATTGGTAACACACCTCATTTCCAGCCTCAGTTCCTTTGCGAAAAATAAAATGTCGATTATCCATCCAGCTACAATCGAAAAAACCCATTTTCTGCAATTATGTCATTTATAATCCCTGTCAGACCAAGATATAATCGGGGCCGCGGACAAAGTTGTTCTGAAAGTCGTCATGAGCTTAGAGGAGAGTTAATTAGGGACAAGCGCCCCATCGAGTGACCACACTTACTGAGGAAGATATAGGCAATTGACATTCACTTTTGTTATTGAAATATTATCGGGAATGACCTTGACGGCTGACAGAAAATCTCGCTGTAATATTTTTGATCTTCACAATAACGTTGCTCCGTATCCTGTCGCATCACTAAAATAACGACAATATCTGAATTTAAACACGTCCGGCAGCTGAACAATACAACTAAAGACGTATCGCAGATATCACCAGCAGGAATGACACTGGTTCTCCAGTCCCAACTCAGAGTATATTCGATTAAATGTATTGAATTTGCAATTCTCGCTTATCCGGTAACAAGTGCAGTGCCTATAGAAGTATTCACTCCCCCACACTGGGAATACCATTGTAGCATGGACACTCACATGGATCTCAGGTATGCCTTCCTCTTGGCCGGCGACGTGGAACAGTGTCTGTTCCGAGCTACACTCGTGTTACTCCCCAACTGTCCTGCGCTACATCGACTACTGCATTGGTCTGTCTGCGGTATGCATGCGGAGCTCATCGTCATCAACTTCGTCTCCAACTTAGACCCTGGCCTCAAATTTACTTGGTCCATTTCCGATATCTCCCGTCCTTTTCTCGGTCTCTGTCTCTATATCTAGAGACATCATATCTACCGTTGTCTACTGTAAATCCATCGACTATACCGCCTCCCATTCTGTTACTTGTGAAAATGCCAGCCCCTTTCACTAAATTCCTCCCATCTCCTCGGCCAGTGCTATCAGGATGAGGCTTTTCAGTTCAGATCAAAGAAGCTGTCCTTCTCCTTCAAAGAAAGGGGCTTCCCTTCCTCCAGCATCAATGTTATCCTCAACTGGATGTCTTCCATTTCCTGCAAGTCTGCCCTCACACCACCATACCGCTGCCCCATCTAGGACAGGAACAACTTGTCCTCACCGGCCATTCCTCCAGCCTCGGCGTCCAGCACATAATTATCCGTAACTTCAGTCATCTCCAACGGAATCACACCGCCATGCGCATCTTCCCTTCCCCCTCCACAATCTTCGATTTCCACAGGGATGAGACTCCGTTGTCCATTCGCCCCTCGCCACTGATCTCCCTCCTGTCTCTTATCCTTGCAAGCTAAACAGCTGCTACACCTGCCCCTACATACTCCCTGATTGACATTTAGGTCATCAACCTGTCCTTCCAGGTGAGACGACACTTCATCTGTGAGTCTGTTGTGGTCATTGATTGTATCTGCTGCTTCGGTGTGACCTCCTGTATATCGGTGAGTCACGCCGTTTATTAGGAGACTGCTTAACCGAGATTATACGCTTCGTCCATCAGAAAAAGGGAGACCTCCCACTTAAATTTCACTACCATTCCCATTCCGACATGTCTGTCTATGGACTTCTCTACTCTCGAGATGAGGCCACATTTATTTTGGTAGACCATCACCTTATATTCTATATGGGGCGCATCCAACCTGATGGCAGGAACGTCAGTTTCTCGAGTTACCAGTAATGTTCTCCGTCTTCAGCAGTTCCTATTCCCATTTCCCTCTCTAAACTTATCTCCACAAGTGCCCGTCACCCCTCTCTGGTTCCCTCTCCCCCTTTTCTTTCTTAAATGGTATTCTGTCCACTCCTATTAGACTCCCCTTCTCCACCCTGCACTACTTTCAGCGATCAACTCCCAGATTTTTACCTCTCCAATGCCCCCATCCTGATTTCACATATCCCCTGTGATTCTTCCTTCCTTTCCCCCACCTACTTAATCTGCCACCAAATATTTTCCCTCCAGTCCTAATGAAAGGTCTCGGCCCGCTACATTTTCCATAGATGCTGAATTCATCCAGCATTCTGGGCGTGTTTCTCAATAAAGAGAACTCGGTGACTATTTGGTTGAGTAGAGGGTGTAATGCCCTGGTTCAGATCTTTACTGTTATGCTATATATATTTACTTTATTAGTTCTGTAAGAGCAGTCTCTTCTGCTTCCAAACTGTTTGGTTTATTGTTGAAAGTAAGTAATGATGAGGAATCCGGGCCATCTAAATACAATACTGGAACTGGGGGGAGATTTTTGTTGAGGGACTCCAGGGTCCGTCTTGAGGCTTTTTCTCGGTGGGACATGAAGAGAGTAAACGCTGGGGAAAACCGATCGTAGGATACGACCCGGATTATTCGAGATGGATTGCGACCGACTTTGGGAAGGTGGTATGAGCTTTCACGCAACCGACGGACCAGTCCGTGAGTGCAGAGTCGTTCACGCTGAGCTCCTACTTGTAAATATTTGACTGGTTTTAATACTTCATTTTTTTCCGCTTTATTTACTGACCTTTAAGTTAAGATTCATAAATATAATTCCTTTAATTGTAAGTACTGTGCTGTCTGCTATTTCGTTCCACTAATTTGTAACAAGGTAGCACATTACATAGCATCTACGCAAACCGATGTTTAATGTGGGGGACTGTCTCAATCTCTCTAGTTGTTCCGGAATGGAAGACGGTATTCCCTAGACTTAGGAAGCTAAAGAAACCAGGGGGCTTGTCCGGGATCGATTTAGTTTGATAACTTGTGATCGCCCTGAGCATTGATAGAGTGTGTTGTGTGGTTAACCCTATGTTAAACTATCGTCCGGTACTATTTCCGATACGTGGTTAAGGATGCTGCAGGGAGGGAGGGGTCGTCAGCTGACTATAATTCCCATGAGGAAGGGAGTGTTGGCGAGCGTGCGGAATCACAAGCCGAGTCTCCCATAGCTGTGGAAGCGGATTTCAAAGGCAGGTTGCTCTCGTTTATTTGCCGGAGCGAGGGGAAGGAATGGTCTGATTCAGAATGTCGAATAAATCTCGAGCGAGGAATGAGGATTCTGAGTTGGAGTCAGCCCTTACCTCCTTGGCCAATAAAAGGCGAATTGCACATGCCTTCGGTACTAGCTATAAAATCTTGTATGTTCTCAAGAGTGAAGTCCTCCCCCGAGGGGGAAGAGGAGTCTGAGACTTGGACGGAGCAGACCTATCAGAAGCCGGTTGAGTGAAAGTGCACTAATGACATCAAACACAGCGATTGTTTGAAAGTTTTAAATGGGCTGGCTGCTGACGGAGGGAGAATCGTACAGACACAGAACTCCTTTGCTACCTCTGCAAGCTACACGGAAGCGATAGACAGTGTGTTTGGCGCGACAGGAAGCCCAGTGGGTTTCAGGACATGCTTCAGGAGGAAGTTGGAGAGAACTTTCTGAAAACATTCTCCATTACCCTGTGTTCCGAGCTGCTTTTGAGGAATTGCGTGGCCTTGCTGGGCAGGGTGATGAGCAGAAACGGGGGATTCTGTGAAGCACTCAGTCCCAACGGGTCATGTTACGGTCTGGGGAAGTACTGTTCCTACAGTGACTGGAAAACCCAAATTTCCCGGAATACCTGACGCCGAGTTCCTCTTCTTGGATGCTCCAAAAGACCACGAAGAGGAGTCATGCTTACCAGATGGGATGCGGCAGAAGCCCTCGGTTAAACAGGTGAACGGGATGGCAGTGATTGTCAGGAAGACTTCTGAGAGGAACGGCAGACTCAGGAGGGGGATGCCTTTGGCACCTCTGTTTCTGGTTATGGAAATGTCTAACGCCAAAATTGTCCTTGTTTACGAGTCGGTGCTTTTATCTGAGAGTATCTCCATGTTTCCGCATTCGCTGTGTCAGTGACCAGAAAGAAGGAGGAAGTTCAGTCCTTTCGGAATTGTATTTCTTTCAGGTTCTTCCTCGTACTCACCTTTGTCCTCGTTCATCAAGTTATCAAGTTGTGTTTTATCCTCTTTATCAGGACCATGCTGGTAAAGAACATGACACGAACATTGACTTCTCTAACTTCCTCTAATGACACTCAACCCCTTCTTACCCCATCCCTGACATATTTAGTTGTTTCGTTTTTCTTCTGTCTCTCTGCCCATCACTCTGCCTGTTCTCCATCTCCCTCTGGTGCTCCCGTCCCCCCTTCATTCTCACTAGGCCTCACGTCCCATGATCCTTTACCTTTTCCAGCTCTGTATCACTTTTGTCAATCACCTTTCCAGCATTTAGCTTCATCCCACCCCCTCCGGTCTTCTCCTATCATTTCGCATTTCCCGCTCCCCCTCCTTTTTTCAAATCTCTTAGTATCTTTCCTTTTAGATGCTGCCTGGCCTGCTGTGTTCCACAAGCATTTTGAGTGTATCGTTCGAATTTCCCGCATCTGCAGATTTCCTCGTGGGTACTTTGCATTTGCCTTCACCGGTGCACTGGTCATGGTCTCTCCAGAAACACTTGATTATGGTAGGGTCCCGGAGGACTGGAGAATTTTAAATGTCACTGCACTCTTTAAGCGGAGAGAAAGTCAAAAGAAAGGAAATTACAGGCCACAGCTTCACCTCACTGCTTGGGGAACTGTAGGAGTCTATTATTAAGGATTCGGATTCGGGGAGCTTGGAAAATAATGGTACAAAAGTCGAGGTCAGAATTGTTTATGTAAAAGGAAATCTTGTCTGAATAATCTGTTAGAGTTCTTCGAGGAATTGATAAACAGAAAGCAAAGAAATGAAGCAGCGGATGCCATTTACTTGGACTTTCAGAAAGCATTTGATAAGCTGCCAAACATGAGCCTGCTTCCTCCGGCGTTGCAGCAATGTTACTGGCTCAGGTATCGGAATAGCGGACAGGCCGGAGGCAGCGGGTGTGAGTGAAGTGGCTGCCGGTGACTAGTGGTGTTCCTCAGAGGTCAGTATGGTGACCGCAAATTTTCACGTTGTTTGTTCATGATTTAGATAATCGAATAGCTGGCTTTGTGGCAATGTTTGCAGACGATACCGATATAGTTGGAGTGTTAGGTCGTGCTGAGGATAATGCGCTCGCAGAATGACTTAGACAAATTGGAAGTACGGTCAAAAAAGTGGCAAATGGAATACAGTGTAGGAAAATGTAAGTTTAAGTATTTTGGTAAAAGGAACAATGGTGCGGACTATTATCTAAATGGGGTGAATTTACAAACATCAGACAGTTGGAGTGACCTAGGAGTCCTCGTACAGGAGTTAAATTTACAAATTAAGGCTGTGGTAAAGAAGGCAAATGAAATGCTCTAATGTATATCAAGAGGAACAGGATATCAGAGCAAGGAGATAATGCTAAGACGTTATAAGACACCAGTCAGGTCACAATTGAAGTATTGTTAACTGGTTTAGGTCCGCATATCTCAGAAAGGATGTATTCTCGTTGGACGTATTCCAGAGGGGTGTCACGAGGACGATTCTGGGTATAAAGTTGTGAATATGTGAAGAGCGTTTGGCAACGTTGCGACCGTAGTCACTGGAATGTAGAAGAATACGTGGAGGAGTGTCTGACTGAAACGTCTGGTATGCAGAAAGGACACGATAAGATGGATATCGAGAGGATGTCTCCTATGGTGTGGTGTTCAGATATAGTGAACACAGCCGCAGAATTGAGGGGTACATTTTTATAGCCGCAGAGTAGTGAAATTCTCTGCGGCGGCGGCGAATGCCAATTCCGCCAAATACGTGGGTACACTTCAAGCGGAAGTGGTTCGTTTCCTGATTGGTCAGTGTATCGAAAGACATGGCGAAAAGGCAGGACCATGGGTTTTGAGTGTGTTCCGGCACTAGCCTTGATGGAACGGCGGAGCAGACTCGATGTATTACATATCCTAAATCTGCTCTTACGTTTGCTGGTCTTATGGTTTCTTCGTCACTTTACCCACGGTCACTCAAACTCGCGGCTTCTTCCTGCTGGTCATGTACTATGCCACTTTTCGGACACGACGCAACCGCCATTTATACAGGCCGATGGACAGGGGCTGAATTAAATTTTCACCTTCCCCGTTGTCATTCTGTACAAGTATTTAATTATCATTTCTGATGTGCTACTATTGAATATTTTAATAGACGTTCTATTCTATGACTTCGTATGGTGAGTTTCAGATTGAAAAAAAAGCCGTGAAGTTCATAGCTAGAAGGATAACGGGAGCCTCTTCCATTTAAATCTGGAAGGTACATGTCTCTGCAGAAGTGAGGTGATGTAGGCAGAAAATCTGCGCAAGGCTGCGTGGCTCCGAACACATGGTGTAATGTGAAGAAATTTGGAGGACCCGAGGAACCCTGGGAAGCACGTGGGCAGATTTCTGAAAATCCGGGTTTTGTTCGGTCTGTCACTCAGCAGACGGATGGGAATTTGTCCTTGTTGGGTGACGGCACTGGTGGCTGGAGCAGATAACGCTGCTAGTACTATTTGAACGTAAGTTTTTCCCACTTTTGAACCGCTGTGTACGTACGATCAGTCTATGTATATAGTTAATCTAATATATTTACCAGCACATTAAAGAGTGACTTCTGCACTGTATTTTATAGTATTGCGTTTATATTTTGTATTTATTGTGGTTTTATACGTAATGTATTTTATAAAGCTCATCGGTTTCGAGTAATACACGTTTCGCTTTCCTTAACGCTCGTGGACTGAGGACTGGCAATAACCAATCCCAAATCTTGAGAAATGATACAGGGTTGTAATCACAGAAAGGTACAGACTGATGAGAGAGGGAAAGATAATGCCGAAAACGCACAAACGAAACTATAGTTGGCCGCATTCGAGGAATTTTACGAGGAGATTTTTCGGTGTTTCTGAGACTAGATTATACAATGAAAATTATTGAACTAAATTCAAATCAACGCTGCTAAGAGATTTTAACCTTACGTGGCAGGGTCATCACTCCCTGACCCATGATATTTAGCAACTTCACAATAAGCACAAAAATGCGTGGCCGAGCGACTATTCTAGTTGCTGGTCCAGTACAGTTCTTGAATGGTTAGCAGTGGAGTGAGCGTTGGTGAGGGATGAGTGACATCAGAAATGAAAAGTCAGAACATCATTTTGAAACCCAGTACATTAGTATAAAGGGACATTCAGACAGAGGATAACGTTTACCGTTGTCAGCTCTCTGCAGTACAAATATATCTGTCGGGGCAATGCATAGCGTTGATAAAGAGAAAGCTTTCAACGAGGATCATTAATTACAAGGCAGAACCTGAGAAAAGTATGGGTGCAAAGTTAGTCATCTTTAAGCAGACTCGGTAGGATTCACCACGGAGTCAAGGACTCCAACTATTGTTTTTTTTTTGGGTGGACGTTGATGTGGAGTTGGGGACAAAGGCTCCGGACACAGGAAAATGTAATTACCACTGGCGATTGAAGCATGGCTGGCAGATATATCTATTCGGCAGATATATCTAGTTATTTGTGCAGTTATGTTACCAGCGTCGCAGGTGAAACTCCTTCTGTGACAGAGTAAACGAAACAGAATTCCGCTGGTGGCATATTACCATCATCTTCTTCCTGCTGGTCATGTACTATGCCACATTTCGGACACGACGCAACCGCCATTTATATAGGGCGATGGACAGGGGCTGAATTAAATTTTCACCTTCCCCTGTATCAGTCTGTACAAGTATGTAATTATCATTACTGATGTGCTACTAATGAATATTTTAATAGAATTTCTATTCTGTGACTTCGTATTGTGATGTTTGAGATTGAAAAAAGCCGAGAAGTTCATAGCTAGAAGGATAACGGGAGCATCTTCCATTTAAATCTGGAAGGTACATGTCTCTGCAGAAGTGAGGTGATGTAAGTAGAAAATCTGCGCAATGCTGCGTGGCTCCGAACACATGGTGTAATGTGAAGAAAGAGGCTTCGAATGCAAAGGAGCAACATCTCTGCTCAGGTAAAGCAAGGCAGATTGGCCACATGGGTATTAGTCCGGGACAAGGAAGGGTACCTGGCCAGCGTATACATTATATTTTCTATTCTTTAGCTCATTATTGCTGGGGGGAGGGAAGAGTGTGTCTGTGAAAATTAGTAGGAGTATATACAGCTTTTCGGTTGTGTAAACGGACTTGTGTTTTAGTTGATACAGTAAGTACAGAAACCGTCTCTGCCTAACTGATCATTATCAATAAGGGGCAATCCTTCATGCAGTATAAATTGGTGCCATGGAAGGCAAAGCATCATGCACTGAATGGGCTATCCAATATATAATGTTCTCCTTTCGAATAAATCTTCACAACATCTGAAAATTTAATAACCCATGCACTAGCTAATGAGCTGCTATGATAAAGTGACTACTGAACGATTGCTACCATGACGGTTCAGGTTGCACTGTAGTGTTCGTAATGTGACAGCATATGTATTCGTAGGTATGCAGAACATTATCGCTCAGTAGCTCTGATTTTGGCATTATTGTGTACAGTGTTTGTTTCACTTCATGACCTCTGACACCTGTAATTTCCATCATATCACTTCTATGCAAAATACTTATTTAGTCTGTCCTTCATTTCATTATCACCCATTACTAGCTCTCGATCATCGCTTTCCAGCCGTCCAATATGCACTCTCGCCTCTCTTTTACACCCTCTGCATCTAAAGAAGCCTTTGACATCCTCTTCAGTATTATTGGCGAGCATAACTTCTTATTCATTCTCTAAATTCTTAATGACTTTTAACAGTTACCTTCTGTTAGCATTTAAAAATGTCCCGGTCAAGTGGGTTCGCACGAATTCATCCTCTGTTGCATTATTTCTCTATGCCTATTACGTTGGCTTTGACTTCTCTTCTTCGTCACAGTTATATCATCTTGCCGTTAAAACTCATCTTTTCTTTCGGAAGTATATATCCTGTGCTTTCAAATTCCTTTCGGAAATTGCAGCCAACTTTGTTCTACTGTCACAGCTGCCAGTGTTCTTTTCCAATGAATTCTACTCTACTGTACTTTTGATGCATTCCACTTCAGCACCTGTTTCTCAAATTTCAGATTGAATTCGAACACATTGTGATCATTTTCACCAAAGCCCCTTAATAAATTGCCCTTTTGGTAGAAATCTTCTATCTCATTTTGTAATTTCTAGACCACATCCTTACTCTTGTTTGGATGGTCTGTATCTAACTCACATCAAAGTCTTTAACCCTTACACTTCCTTAGCTTCATTCGCCCTGATTCAATGGTTTTAAGGCTTTGTAATGATAGGATTACATTTTTAACTATCTGAGTGACACCGCCCAAAATAACTTCTTGCCTGGCCTTTTGCTCCAATGTGTATCATTGACATTAAGCTCCTAGCTATAACCTTCTTTCAGAAAGAATTCAATGATTCTTACAAACACCGTATACACGTATGCCAATACGCAACAGTGCTAGAATTTCTTCAACCATATCCGGGATAGTACGTGCATTCAAATATAAGGCCTTCAGTACAGTATTCACTCATTTCTGTTTTGTCCTCCTTTTACTTGACGACTCATCTTCTTGAATGCAATTTTCTTTAAACCCACACGAAAACTCCAGCCTACCTGGCCGCAAAGGACATTAGACACTTTGGATTCCGTTGTAATGCACGTTCCTTTGGTACAGGTTGTCATCTCTCGAGAATCTCCTGCACAACCTCACATATAATCGCACTTTAATCTGTAATATCAATGAGCAAATCGGCAATAAATTGCCTCTGTGTTCGAGGACCCCAGCAATAATTGCCGTTTGCATTCAACGGTCGCGTAACCATGACGTGTGGTATGTACCAGCTGCTCATACGGCCATCCTCCAGCACCCTCCATAACCGCATGTGAACTTGATCGATGTGTAGGATGGGAGTAGTGGGTTAACCATGTTCAAGTGTGACCTGCAGAATAGCGGAGGAAAGGACCGGCTTGCATCTCTTTTATTTGGTCTATTTGCAGAAAAATAATTTCGGACATTGGTCAGTGGATAAGTGGATTGATAACCTAAAGTCTGAAAGGAGGTGGAGCTTGTATTCAGTGGTGCAGGTAATGGAATACCCCGGGGAACGTAAGAATTTGGAGTCCACCTCACTCACAGCTTTATGAGATGTATTATTTTAAGATTTTCCGAGCTGTCATTAATATAGTAATTATAATTGATAGCAAATACAGAATGCATGTAAAAACGTTTAACTCATTCAAACACGCAATATTGTGGGGAATGCTGCAAATAAATATTCAGGTTCGCGTTGCTTCAACCAGGCCGTGTACAACAACAGACAGAATTACTGAACGTTACAAATCAGTTTAATTACAGTCAGAAATAAATGTAGTTATCCCGTTCTAGTTCAGCACATGCAGAAATATGGAATACGCCACACGTGTATGAAATAAAATAACATACATTATTATAAAGAGTTTGCAATAATCAATATTTTTGCTCTAATAGGAATAAATATTCCTATGAAGAGGTCTCTGCAAAAGGGGCAGGATGTGAAACACAGCCTTGATGAATCGGACCGAAGTCTCCGCTAATCACTATCAGACACATCTCTCCAACCTCTTGGACAGTCACTCCCTAGAATGGAACTAGAGGACAGCGGAATTACGATTACGGTTCCGATTACTGGTTCTTGATTTCAATAAGCAAAATATTCTGTACTTTCAAAACAGGCCACTGCTCACACAAATGTTGTCATTGCTTCAAAGACAACATCACGCTCACTGATGTAGGACCTCAGCCCATTGTACAGAGATGATGATCTGAGAACTGGCCAGTCTGCCGACGTCATTGCTATTCCCCGACCATCGTTGACCATGCTAATGATGTTGTTGTCTCTGGAGTCATAAATCTGACCAGTGATTATGTCACAACGTATCCTGGTCACTGACTGAAATGCCTTCCAAAGACACCAATATTTTAAATTCCACCTCTGTGCACAGAATTTAGTTGGAGAATTATCCTCTCCTTTTGTGATCCCTGCAGCCAGCCTGATGTTCGATTATCCAGATGAAAGTGATAAGCTAAGTGTAATACTGTTTTCTGTACATTACTTCTTTCGTTGTTAAATGCGTGGACTGCAATGGCAAAACGACCCAAAATGACAATGTAACTAGCAACACCGTTAGAAAAGTATTCCAGATGCTGCTGTCCTGCAGCTTCGCCGCTAATCTCTGAAGTAGGATACAACCTATATGCTATTGTGGCTTTTACCTTGAAGGTGCAACTCATATGGGGTATTATAATACCAATAGATTGTAATTTGCCAAAATGCATCTGTTGTTGTTTCTATATAGATAAACCACGACGGACTAGTTCGGAAATTATATCAAATGAATAACAATAGATTGATCATGCTTTTACAGATCGACGACGGAACAAAGTGACTGAAGATCGCAGTAATGCAATTTGTTGTAGACACGTTACTCATTTCAACTTTAGCCTCCGCTCCGATAATGTTTCAAACTCTACGTGTGTTCCATAAACTTATGCACTAGATAAATCATAATCAACATTTTCTTCATCATATCCGGCGGTGGAAATAATCAACACGGGACTGCATTCTCACCCTGCGAGACGTGTTTAGACAATAAAATTGTGCAAAGGAATTGATACTATAGAGGGCTCTGAGGAAAATCTTTTCTAAACATGGGTCAGAAGTAAACTGGAACGCAAAGAATAAAGTGAATGTTGTAGCGGGTGAACACAAACTACTGAGAAATATTCAATTGGGAAGGTTACCAAGTAGGAGAAAGGCAACTTGCTTTCCCTTCTGGAACCTGACAGCTTTCACGGGCGTAGATTATTTCGTAAAGGGATCTTCCATATCAATAATTATATAGTCCCGGATCTCAGATGCAAATCGCTAAATATGCAAAATTAGAACTACAATGATGTTTAATCTCAGTGGCATTTGTTGTGAAATGTGTTGTTCGGCGACAGCAGTACTTTGCAATACATAACAATTCAAACTATAAATCAAGAAAATCTTGGTAAAAATAGTTAATATATTTAGTACAAAAATGCGAGGATGGTTTCGCTTACCTTCTTGATAGTCCATTGCAGCGGCAAACCAACCTCGTGTGATTCATGCACAACCACTCGCAAGTCCCCAGCACATCGGCATGGTTAATTTTCTTTTAACATTTAACAATAATGTGCTCTTTCATGTTTCCTATCAAGATGGATGACTTCGCAGTAACCAATATTGTACTTATAACCATATAACCATATAACAATCACAGCACGGAAACAAGCCATCTCGGCCCTCCTTATCCGTGCCGAACCTTAATCTCATCTAGTCCCACCTACCCGCACTCAGCCCATAACCCTCCATTCCTTTCCTGTCCATATACCTATCCAATTTTAGCTTAAATGACACAACTGAACTGGCCTCTACTAATTCTACAGGAAGCACATTCCACACAGGTATCACTCTCTGAGTAGAGAAATACCCCCTCGTGTTTCCCTTAAACTTCTGCCCCCAACTCTCAAATCACGTCCTCTCGTTTGAATCTCCCCTACTCTCAATGGAAACAGCCTATTCACGTCAACACTTCATCTATTCACTATTCAAATATTCACTTCATCTAACAGACCCTTGCCCACTAACAACCTATCTATATCTCTCTGCAGAAAATCCCTATCTTCTGTACAATTTGAATTTGCACTCAATTTTGTATCATCATCAAACTTAGATATACTACAGTCGGAATCCTCTTCCAGATGGTTAATTTAAATCGTGAATTATCAATAAAGCCTCCACTATAACTTCTGCCACTTCTTTCAGTATTCTCCGATCCACTCGAAAAGGATCAGGGGATTTATATATTAACTGAACTACAAGTTTGCTGAGGAACTACCTCATCATAACATCCATAACTTCTCTCTTTGCATGGTGGACGTTTCGTCTACCGTGAAAACCGACATTAAGTAGTCATTCAAAGCCTTTATCATTTCTTCATTACCCGATATCAGTTCCCGTACTCGTCTTCCAAGGAACCTATGTTCACTTTTAAAACCCTTTCCAGCTTTATATATTCATAAGAATATTTCTGCGAGTTTTTTCATAATCTATCTTCTTTTTTATTGTTCGCTTTGTATTCTCTGTTGATATTTTAAGTTTTCCCAACTCTCCAATTTCTCAATACTCTTTGCGACTTTGGATATAAGAGCTTTTAATTCGATGCTTTCTTTTATTTCCTTACTTATCCATGTCTGTCCCTGCCCAGCCTTGATATCCTGGCTTTTAACTGGAATATACTTTTCTTGAGCAGAGTGAAAGCTCTCTGTGAAAGACTTCCACTGTTCCTCAGACTTCCCAGCATATAGACTGTGTTCCCAGTCCACTCTAACCAAAGCCCTCCTCATCCCACTGGTGCCTCCTGTGTTTAGTCTTAATACATTGGCTTTAGTTCGGGCTATTACACACTCCATTTGCCTGCGAATATCAATCATACTGTGATCACACTTTCCAAGAGGATCCCTAACTAGATCATCTCTAATAATATCTGTCTCAATTCACGGGCGAGATCTATGATCTTGTAGCTTCAGTCACATGCTGTTCAAGAAAGCTATCACGGACGCATTCTATGAAGTCCTCTTCAAGACGTTCCTCCCCTATCTATGTGCAATTTGAAGCCCCAATGGTACCTACTATTCAATTTTTAAATGTTTCATATATTTCTCCGTCTGTTCCCTGTGCCATTGTAATGTAATTATTCGGTGGCCGATGGACAACACCCACCGGTGTTTGTATTTTTTGCTTTACTATTCCTAATCTCCACCCAAATGGAATCAACATTCTGCTCCTTAGGTCTTATATGGTCTCGCAACACCGCCCCAAACTCATCTTTAATTAACCGCACTTACCCACTTCACTTAATTCCTGTCCTTCCGTATTGTCCAATATCCCTGACTATTTAATTCCCAATCCTGCACACCCTGCAGCCTGGTCTCTGTATTGAAAGTAAAGTGTCCCTTACACTCATCGTGCTTTTAAGGTCCTGCAATTATTTACAGTACTTTATTGCCCTTGCTTTTCTTGAGACTACTAACGTTATTTTCTTCATCACCGAGAGAGTTTGATCAGTGAATCCTCCGAAATCTTCAGGCGTTTGTGAGTTATAACAATTGCGGGTACTTTTTTTGTGGAGGTATGGTTGATGTATGCACACGATTGGCATCTCAGGCTTCCAGGATATGAACATGAAGCTAAAGATTAAATTAAGTGACGGGAAGTGTTTCACGCGTGACTGTGGAGGACTTCATGGTAGTTTACAGAAGGTATATCTATGGAGAAAACGACCCTCTCTTCTCTGTCCAATTTAAAAATGAATCACCCAAATTGCAATTTTACGATATTTAAAATTACAATGTAAATTTATTAACAATGAACATGTATGTCACCATAAATGTAGAAGAGTGAGATACATTTGCTGGCCAGCATATTCAATCAAACCAGTAACCATTGTAGAAACAATGAAAGGCGGCACCAACACGGGTAGTATATCCAGTGTGTAAAAAACAACGATTTGAGGCATATAGCTCCTAGCTATTTTCTCCTGAAACATACAACATCACATGCACGTACGCCAGTCTGTGACTGTGTTACAAGATCTTCTGCCATGTTTTGTATAACTCGCGCATTCAAATTTCACGCCTTAAGTCTGCGATTTCGATTTTGTGCAACTATTAAGTTTCAACTCATCCCCTTGCTTGCGATTTGCCGAAACAACAGCACTTCCTTGTTCGGGGTCTCACTACACATTTCATCTGATTTGTCAAATTACTACTGTTTCTTCAGCATTATCACGGCGGTTCACAGTCCACTGACAAATTAACTTAAACCCGCACAAAACAGTCCGGCCTACCTGCCCGCAAGGTTATCAGACCAATAAAACATAGGAGCAGAATTAGGTAATCTGGCCCACCGAGTGTGCTTCGCTATTCAATCATGGCTGATCCTATTTACCATCTTTCTGATTTCCAGCGAGTACGGACCCAGAGCTTTCAAACGTTCCTCGTATGATAACTCTTTCAATCCTGGAATCATTCATGTGAATATTCGCTGGACGCTCTCCAACGCCAGCGCATCTTGTCTAAGATTTGGGTAACAAAACTGTTCACGATCCTCCAGTTGAGGCCTCAGCCATGTCTTATGAAGCCTCAGCATCACGCTGCTGCTCTTATATTCGGGAGCTCTTGAAATCACTGCTAACATGGCATACTCCTTCTTCACCACCGACTCAATTTGCAAGTTCCCGTGCAGGGAGTTCTGCTCAAGGACTCGCAATTCCCTCTGCATCTCAGATTCCCCGTGAAGACAATGGCCCGCACGGCTATTTCTACTATTAAAGTGCATGACCATGCATGCCCTAAATATGTTCCTTTTGTCACATTCTTGCCCATTCTCCTAATCTTTTGCATCCTGTTTCCTCAAAACTGCATGACCCTCCACCAATCCTCGTATCCTCCACAAACGCGGCAACAATTCCATCATCTAAATCATTTATATACAGTATAAAAAAAGCGGTCCCAACAACGCCACCTGCGGAACACGACTAGTCAATGGCAGCCAAATAGAAAAGGATCCTTTTATTCCCACTCTCTGCCTCCGACCAATCAGACAACGTTCTAACAAAGGACATTTCACCTCGCGGGTTCAAGAGTAACCCGTCCCTTTTGTCCTGGTCGTACCCTACCACGAATCGCCTCCACAATCTCATTCAAAATCGTTAATGCCGCTGATCAATACGGAAACAAATCACCCCTGTGTTCGATGACCCGAGCGATGTTTAGGACCCTACAGAGACTGCCTGTCTGGCGTCAGTGGTCGTTAACCCAGTACTTGTGATATGTAGAACAACGGCCATCCTTCATCAGCTCCCATGGCTGCACGTGGACGTGACTGGTGGTCTGGGGTTTTTCCATGATCAGGGGCTACAGCTTGCTCAAGTGTCACCTGAAGGCTAGCAGAGTGAAGCAGCGACTTACAACATTTTTATTTGGTCTATCTGCTCAAAATAATTTCGAACTTTTTCTCAGAGTGGATGAAGAAGAGAAAGTATGAAAAGAAGTGCAGCTTGTATTCAGTGATGCGGATAATGGAACACACTGGGGATCCGAAGAATATTGAGTCTCCAGCACCTGCAGCTTTATAGAGCTGCTGCTTATTCTGATCTCACAAAATGGCAGTACCACAGTAAACAGAATTGTCTAAATATACTCTATGCCCTGAAACATACGTAAACACTTAAAATATTGAAACGATTGCCGCAAATAATTGTTCAGGGCTGTGTTGTTTCAACCAGGCTGTGTACAACAACAAAGAGAATTATTGCACATCGCAAATCCGATTAATTGCAGTCAGAAATAGATGCAGTTAACTAATTGTAGTCCTGCACAGGCAGAAATATGGAATACGCCACGTGCTGCTATAAGATGACAATAAGAGCTGTGATTATTAAAGATTTTGCAATAATTTGAAATACTTGATCCAATAGGAGTAAACATTTCAAGGCAGAGTTCTCTGCAGATGGGGACGGATGTGAGACACAGCCTTGATGAATCTGCCCGAAATCTCCATTAATCACACTCGGTGTCATTTCTCTGGCCTCCAGGAGAGTCAATCCCTGGGCTGGAACTGCCGAACAGCGGACACGAACAGGCACATTGAATGCAACGCTGGAAAGTCAGGACAATGACGGGTTGTGTATGCGATATATAGAATGGTCTGCACTTTGAAAACACGTCACCGACCGTACCGATGTTGTCATTGTAATTTTGGATGTCAGCCAGCTCAGCGAGCTGAGATAATGAAATCTTGACCGGCCAAGATACCGACGTCCATCGTGACGATGATAACGTTGTTGTCTCTGGAGCCTTAATACTGACCACAATGATTTGTCTCTGGAGCCTTAATACTGACCACAATGATTTGTCTCTGGAGCCTTAATACTGACCACAATGATGATGGAACAGCGTGTCCCTATCATTCACTTAAATGCATTCCTTAGACACCCACATTTTAAAGCCCTCCCCTGTGCATGAAATTCAATTGGAGATTCAGCTACTCCTTCATTCAGCTGATAATGATGAGCTGGATCAAAGGAGCCAGTAAATGCCGTCCTGTATTCTGTGTATTACTGCCCCATATAACTGAATAGTTCACAAACCAGTGGGAGAATTAGTCTAAATGCTACTCTCCTATAGCTTCAGCGCTAATCTCAAAGGCAGGATCTCCGCTTACGCCGTACACCAGTTTGTTTTCTTTATGTTAAAGGTGTAACTGATGTGTTTTTGCTGCAATGCCAATCGATTGCAATTTGTCAAAATGCACCTGCACAAGAGAAAGTCTGCAGATGCTGAAATCCCAGCAGCACAAACAAAATTATGGAAATATCAGCAGGCCAGGCAATATCTATGGTATAGAGTACAGACGACATTTCGGGCCGAAACCATTCGACAAGACTGGAGGTAAAAAATGCTGAGTGGATTCGAAAGGTGGGGTGAGGGGAAACAGAAACGACAGACAATAAGTGAAACTTGTAGGTGGGGGGATGAAGTAAAGAGATAGGAAGTTGATTGGTGGAAAGGCAGAAGGCCATGATAGAAAGACAAAAACGGGTGTGGGGAAGAGGACCAGAGGGAGGTGATGGCGTGTAAGGAGCTAATATGTGAGAGGGAGAAAGGACTGAAATGTTGAAGGGGGAGGCATTACTGGAACTTTGAGAAATCAACATCCATGCCATCAGGTTGAAACCTACCCAAACTGAATATAAGCTATTCTTCCTCCAACGTAAGTGTGGCCTTAACGCGACAGTTACGAAGTCATGGATGAACATATCAGAATGGGAAGGAGAATTAAAATGGTTTGTCACTTGGTGATCCCGCCTGTTCGGGCAGCCGGAACGTAGGTGCAAGGCGAAGTGGTGTTCTAGGCTACGTCGTGGTCTCAGTGATATGCATCTGGTCAGCATCTGGTCTGGTTTCCATATGGGTAAGACACTACACAGCAGAGCGGGAACTGCATGATATGAACAACAAGAGAAATAACTTGTTTTTATCGCTCGGACGGCGGAGTGGAGCGGCTGAAGAACGCAGTAATGTAATTTGGAGGCACAGGGGTTGAACATTTCTAATTTAGCTTCTGTGCAGTCAATATTGCAATATCCACGCGTGTAGCATAAACGTATACACGGGATAAGCATTATTAGTGGTAGAAATAATCAAAACGTGACAGTTTTCTAGTAATGTCGCTGCTACTCGATCACCATCAGTTACAAAGTGAAAATCTGTCTGTAAACACGTCACTCAGCACAACTATAAAACCAAAGTCGATTTTGAATTATCATTGACAGCGCTTCTCCCTATAGATGCTGCCTGGCCTGCTGTGTTCCACCAGCATTATGTGTGTGTTGCTTGAATTTCCAGCATCTGCAGATTTCCTCTTGATTGCTTTCAATTATCATTGATCGCATTTTCGCCCGTTATGCACGGTTAGTGTGACAACATTCGCATTATATTGAATTGTTAATGCCCGCTCACACCAGCAAATATAACGATTATTCGTTTAGCAAGAATACAAAACTGCACAGTCGATACCTCAAATCTGGCATCACTGACGAGATTTCTAGCGCATTAACATTAAGATCATATGATTTTATTTTGTTTTCACAAGAATATCAGTAAACACCCAAGATGTTGCGGAAGAATCCGACAGGAGAATCTAATAATACATTTACTTCGACTCTGACTGTGGAATGATCTATAGAACATTACAGAACGCTGCTTGCCTGACATTTTGTGTGAACAAGAAATATATTTTAATGTAACCTATATACTTTCAAACAAACATTTAGCCCCTTTAAAAACCTTTCTTTTTAATATATTGCGAAAAACAAATCCAATCAAAATGCCCCATCCGCACTTTCTACATTCCTATGATTTAACAGCAGCTCATTGCAAACCACAGAAGAGATTAATAATTGTCCAGAGGAGATGTGCTTCACCAGTTTCTTTTCGATCTCTGCACGCTCGCAGATATGCTATGGTATTAGTCTGGAGAAAATGAAAACAAGACCAGTTTGCAAGTATTTACAAATAAGATGTGAATAGGTTACTGCTCAATTAACAGAATAACACACTTATCCTAATAACTGCTTTAGAACTCTGGTGTTTTTTTTTTTTGGTTTGTTTTTCTGTGATCTTCAATAGAGGCTAAATTGTTCAAAGCTAGAGCGTCACGTTTGCTTGCCAATGATGCCCCTAGATTAAAGCCGGTTCTGCCATCGATCAGAATCCGGGAAGGACAAATTTAAATGTAACCGACACTTTACACCCAGCAGAACAGCACCAGCTGCAATACACTGATAATCCTGCCAGGATCCGGGATGTTTCTGATCGCGTCCACGGAATATTAAAGTAGGAAAGACAACAACCAGAGGTCGTGGTGCATTTTGATACCAACGACATGGGTAGAAAAATAGAGGAGGTCCTGAAAAAAAGACTACAGAGAGTTAGGAAAGAAGTTGAGAAGCAGAACCTTAAAGGTAGTAATCTCGAAATTGCTGCCTGTGCCACCTAACAGTGAGTATTGGAATAAAACGTGGTGGAGTATAAATGCATTTCTGAGGGATTGGAGCGGAGGGCAGGGATTCAGATTTCTAAACGATTGGGACCCCTTCTCGTACAGATGTGATCTTACAAAAAAGACGGGTTGCAGTTAAATCTCAGGGATAAATACCCCTGCGGGAAGCTTTGCTAAGGCTATTGGGTTGAGGTTATACTGGAATTTCTGGGAGCTGGGAACCGAACTGCAGTGACGGTGGAGAGGGAGCTTGGCTCACAGAGAAGGTTTGGAGACAGTGCGAAAGGGAGGATAGGCAGGTGATAGAGAAGGGGCGAGCTCATTCCGATGGTTTGAGATGTGTCTAACGTAATGCGAGGAGTGTTGTGAATAAAGCGGATGAGCTCAGAGCGTGCATCAGCACTTAGAACTATGAAGTTGCTGTCATCACGGAGTCTTGGATGGTTCAGCGGCTGGAATGGTTACTTCAAATGCCAGACTTTAAATATTTCAGGATGGATAGGGAGGGAGGCAATAGAGGTACGGGCGTGGAACTGTTGATCAGGGACAGTGTCATGGTTGCAGAAAAGGCGGAAGTCATGTAGAGGTTATCTATGGAGTCTCTAGGGGTGAATGGTACGAATAGGAAAGTGTCAATAACTCAACTGGGTGTTTTCTATAGACAACCCGAACAGGGATATCGAGGAGCAGAGGGGGAGAGAGATTCTCGAAAGGAATAGTAATAACAACAGGGTTGCTGTGCTTGGAGATTTTAATTTCCAAAATATTGATGGGCATCTCCATTGAGTGATTGTGTTAGAAGGGGTAGAGTTTGTTAGGTGTGTTCACGAAGGTTTCTTGACACAATAGGTAGATTGGACTACAAGATGAGAGGCTGCACTTGATCTGGTATTGCGAGATGAATTTGGTCAGGTGTCAATACTCTGTCCGTGAGTAAGCATTGTTGAGAGATTGATCACAATTCTCTCTCCTTTACCATAGCATTGGAGAGGGATATGAGTAGACAAATTAGGGAAAAAGTTTAATTGGAGTAAGGGGAAATATGAGGCTATCAGGCAGGAACATGGAAGCTTAAATTGGAAACAAATATTCCCAGGGAAACGTATCGAAGAAATGTGGCAACTCTTCAGGGGATATTTGCCTGGGGTTCTGAACAGGTACGTTCCAATAAGACATCGAAAGGATGGTACGGTACAAGATCCGTGGTGCACAAAGGTTGTTGCAAATCTAGTCAAGAAGAAAAGAAGAACTTACGAAAAGTTCAGAAAACTAGTTAATGATATTAATCTAGAAGATTATAAGGTTTGCAGGAAGGAGCTTAAGAATGATATTAGGAGAGCCAGAAAGGGCCAAGAAAAGGCCTTGTCAGACTGCGCTTGATGGCTCTGGGCCTGTGTTCACGGGGTTTCAGAAGGATGAGGAGAAACAGAGCGCGAACCATCAAAGTTCCTCATATGATAACCTGTTTATTCCTGCAATCATCTTTGTGAACCTCCTCTGGACCCTCTCAAATGGCAGCACAACTTTTCTAAGACGAGGGGCCCGAATGTGATCACAACACTCAAGGTGAGGCCTCACCAGTGCTTTATAACTTCCCTAGCACTGACGATAACTCAACCTTTTTGTATTTTGCAGGTTTTTCCCTCATTCCCGTTTGGAATAATGGATGGGTTCTCACGAGTCCTTACGTAACTCGCCGGTGGCTAGAGAGGTCATATCGAAATTGAGCAAGTCCTCAGCTATCCCTTCACTTGTCTTACCCTGGGTCATCCAACATGGATGAAAGAGAAATGGAGGTTCATGAGGTAGTGCGGATTTAGTACATTTTTTAATTATTATATTGGTCGGCACAACATGGAGTGCTGAATGATCTATTCTGTGTTGTAGTGTTCTATGGTTCTATGCTTTGTCAGAACGTCAGAGAATTCAGCGAGTGTGCAAAGCATAACCTGCTTTCCCAAAGCAGCACTGACTATCCATAATCAGGTTATGGTTCTCCAAATTGTCGGAAATCCTATTTCTAGGAATACTGTTCAATATTTTGTCAACATTGAAGTAAGACTCACTGGGCATTAATTTACAAGGTTTTTCCTACAGCCTTTTGTGAACCAAGGTCTAATATGTTCCACTCTCGAAATCTCTGAAGCTACTTCTGTGGCCAGTGATATCTGAGCCTCAACCAAACATGTAAGATGTGTTGGCCATTTGGATTCATAACTGGCTTGGCCGTAACCGACAGAGGGATGTAAACGAATTGACTTATTCGAGCTGCAGGTCTGTGGTTAGTAGTGTTCCGAAGGGATCTGATTTGGAACCTCTGCAGTTGCAGATATTGTTGGGGAAGTGGCAGTTGGTGTAGTACCTAGCCAAATATTAAACGTTGCAATTCGACACGGATTCTCAGAGCCGGGAGTCATAGTGGGGATAAGCTCCCATTCCCTATAAAGTGTTCCAACTGGCGTGCGTCACTAACAGCCTCTATGTACTCTTAGTCTCAACGTTTGACTTAGTTATTAGGCCCGGTGGAATTGTTACTGCTGACAAGAGAAGAGGCAAAGACGGACCACTGGCACCTCAAAACCATTTACTTCGGGAAAATGCGGCTTGTCAGCCTTGGGCAGCAGCCCGCCTAGGAGAAGAACGCTGATTTTAAAACTCTGCATCCTTGCAGCCACACCCACCCGTGAGAAACTATTCGGGATTAAACCCCGAGGAAGAAATCCGGAGCCGGGGTCCCTAAGGCAGATTTATGTTACCTACAACATTAGCCTCTGCGATGACACTGGTGCCAAGCTGTACCGACGCCTGCCTTTCCCTTGGACTACATCAGCGATGTGCAAAGGGGGAGGACCCTGCGTGTCCAAACTTCCAGCCCAGGCTTGTGCCCTGGAGAGCACACAATACAGCAGATACGGTACCCGACTCTCCCCTGGGACCGACGCCTGTCTACTACTACTTATAGCAAGTGTGAAGAGACTTTACCCTGTTAAATGAAAGAAGCTTAAAAGTGGTGATGAGCAGAAAGATCAAGTTCAATGACCAAGTTCATAATTCCCTTTAAGTGGCTACATTATTTGATCAAGTGGTGAAGAAGACATATAGCATCTTCGCATTTGCTAGTCAAGAAATTGAGTTTAATTGTCAGGAGTTTATGTTGCAGATTTATAAAACTGAAGTTACGTCACATCTGCAGTATTTCATACAGTTCTCATCACCCCATTATATATAAATGTCAAGGGTTTGGAGAGGGTTCTCGATGAGATTTACCAGTATGTTGCCTGGATTGGAGGGCGCATGCTATAATGATTGTTTGGCCAAACTTACGTTCTTTTCTCGAAGTGGCGTAGTGGGGAATGCGGGTAGTATTGGAAGAGGTTTTAACGATGTTTGAGAGACATAGACAAAGTAGACAAACGCTAATTTGTTCCCAGTGTTGAAATATCTACTACCAGAAGCCAGGAATTTTATATGAGAGGAGATACGCTCAAAGGATGGATGAGGCAAGTTCTTTGACACATAATGTTGGGTGGCTGGAATACGCACCAGGTGTGGTGTTGAGGCAGATACATGTTCTATGACTATGTTCTGTAACATTGTTCACTTTACAATGTTTCAATGCGATATTCAGTTCAGCATGTGTTATTTTTATTGTTTGCCATACGGAACTCCAAAACTTCTTTCAGCATTTTGTTCAACTTTGCCGACCCATTCCTCACTTCCAGAAACGATTTCCACACCCAAGTCAATCCCAGCGACTGGGAACCTTTCCCCATCACCAGGCCGAGGAAGAGCCGGGAATCCTCTGTCGGGGTTCCCTTCTCTGTGAGTTCTGTGATTTCCTGTGAACAATGAACTTGTTGAGTGAAAGACAGAGTGAAGAAAAATGGAAATTAAAAAACAAATATCAGCTGAGTGATGGGACGTCCCAGTGACTTTGAGCACAGGAACAGTCACTGGGCAGCCTTCTCACCTATTCTGTAAATTTCTGGGTTCAGTCATTAGCAACAAAGAACTGTGGAAATTACAAATCAGAATATTATTAGAGTCACAGAGCACAAACGCACAGAAACACACCCTTCGATCCTTCTGATTAATGCCGAATTGATTTTCTGCCTCGTCCCATCTGCTGCACAAAGGTCCTCTCGCCACCTCCCATCAAAGTGCTTACCTGACGTTCTCTGAAGTGTCGAAATCGAACCCGCATCCACCATTTCCACAGGGAGCTCATTCCGCACTCTCACCAGCTTTGAGTGAAGAAGCTCCCTCCTCAATTTCCCTTAAAATAAATCACATCCATACTAATCTGGAGGAAGAAGGTAGAAGATGGTTTGGAAAAAAGAAAGCGGGTGTCGAGGGGTAGGTGCCGGAAGGACGAGATAATGGTAGGGAAAGGACAGGCCAAGTGTGGAGAGGGAAACCGAACGGTTTGTTTATACTTACCATATTTCAAAAAAAAAATACTTGAGCTTACTTACTGCAAAGCTACTGCCCATACCCGGAACATTCACAACCAAATTAGTGATATAGATGATAAGTAGCAATGGGCGTAACGCTGGAAGCATCAATAGGCACAGGTTTCAAGTCCAATAGACAATTTCCCACCATCACTCTCTGCTTCCTACCATCAAGCCAACTGTGCATCCAGTTATCCACCTCTCACTGGACCCCATGCCATCTGACTTTCAACAGCAACTTTTCATGCTACACGTTACCAAAGGCCTCACCGCTGCCATATAAGCCATATACCTGCAGGGTCTCAACGTCAAAGAGAATAGATTTAAGCAGAGAAGCTGAGGACAAAAACTTTTAGCCAAAGGGTAGTTAAAATTTAGAACAATCTACCCGAGGTGGTGGGGGAAGCCGTGAAAGGGCATTTAACCTGCAGAGGAGCAGTGGGCTATGAACCCAGTGCTGATAAACAGGACCAGTGTAGACAGTAAGAGGATGGTCAGAACAGGTATGGACGGCCAAAGGCCTATTTCCATGCTGTGCGATCCACCACTCGGACAAGACAAATTAACGATGGTGGTACTGCAAGGCATTGAGTTCCAATTCCACACCCCTCCCCAACTTGGAATAAACCAGACTGCATCATTTGTCGCCACTGCTAAATTCTGTTTCTGTCCAGGTAATATATAAACTTGAACCATCTCACTGAGGGTCTGGTGGAGACCCATCCCCTGCCCTCTGCACATGTGATCACATCTCTCCTGCTTCTGAAATTTCAAACACCCTCAGAATGATTTTTTAATTAATTCTGAAGGTTATGGTACATTTGGCTCGTGGTCAAAGCTGACAAGCTTTCTCACAGCTGGTTCCATCTGTTGGTGTGTTCTCTTTCCTCCACTTCCAAGGAAGCTGCATCTCCACACGAACTCCTCACTTGGGACGACTGTCTGTATCCGTGACACAGGAAACCACGTCACGGTCACTCTCCTGATACCATGTCTGATTTGCTCACTTCTGGGTATCCTCCTGGATCACTCTTCTTCTCAACAAAACTCTCCCTCAGTTTCCTCCTGTGAAATTATAAACATCAATTAAAACGATTTATCAGACAGCTCCTGTAGACTCATCAGGCTCATTTCTGATCATGAGTCCCCAGTAAATACCCGCTCTTCAACCTTACCCTTTTCCTTTTGCAACCTCTGGATATGCCAGCTGATCTGAGCTCATTGTTTGACCATAAGGTATAGGAGCAGAATCAGGCCATTTGGCCCAATAAGTCTGCATTCGCCTTTTCAGTCTGGCTGATTTAAGCTTTCTCTCGGCTCTAATCTATCCGCCTTCTTCCCGTATCCATCCATGCCCTGAACAATCAAAAATCTCTCCAAATCTACCGTAAATATATACAACAAGTTGAATTCCACAGCTGACCGTGGCAAAGAGTTCCACAGATTCTCCACTCTCTGGCTAATTAAATTCTTCATCCTCTCCGTTCTAAAGGGACGTCCCTATGTTCTGCGGCTGTGTAAGGACATTTGTCTCTCCCCAGACCATCACATGTCATTCTCTGATGCATAGGTTGCTCACAGCATCTTCCCTGTCTGCATATATTGTCGCTCTCCAGGGTAATGCTGTCTGAAAATTGTTGTGTTCCCGATGACCGTCAGTAAAGATCAGCGTTGTCTGGGTAATCCCCTGAAAATGTTGATACGCACTCTGTGAACAGTTGTATATTTTAACGCTCATTCCGGACTGCCCCTAAACTTTGACCCTTTCACGGTGAGGCCCTCAGAAATATTTACGCTATCTCGTTGACTTGCGATCTCCTTCTGACTCTCTCTCTCTCTCTCTCTCTCTCTCTCTCTCTCTCTCTCTCTCTCTCTCTCTCTCTCTCTCTCTCTCCATCTCTCTCTCTCTCTCTCTCTCTCTCTCTCTCTCTCTCCATCTCTCTCTCTCTCTCTCTCTCTCTCTCTCTCTCTCTCTCTCTCTCTCTCTCTCTCTCTCTCTCTCGCTCGCTCTCCCCGTTTACATTTTGATGCTGTCATACTGAATCTCAATAAATATTAAATATTAAATGAACTCCATCATATATTCGTGCTTTCTCTGTAACCTCTTGTTAGTATTGAAGCTGCCCCTCTGACCCATTGTAATTATTGATGCTTTCTGCTGATTCGATCAACGCATTCATCTTCTCCCGTTGGCTATAAGTCCAACATACCAATGACACCTTGGTATTTCTGAACTAAAATACTTCCTGCACTGATTTCACAAAGAGATTTGAATGTGCCCTCAGATCCAATGAATGACAGTTCAACAGATGTCTGTTTTTTTTTTCTTTTTTGACACCCCAATAAATTTAATGGCGTTTATCATCCTGTCCCGGGGTAAATGCGGTATCTGCATTTGCACCAGACGCTACCTGGTGGACATGGAGGTGGCGGATCTGTTGGTCATTGTTACTGAAGTTATCTTGTTTCAAATTAATTATCATTACTTCTCACTGAGCTTCCTGGACATCACACCAGTGTGCGCTGTTACAGACATATTGAGTCCAATAACCACAAATTGCTCAGTCTGGTTCACCGTCACTTTCACATTTGATCGATTTGTGCCATACGTAGCTAAAAGCTGAAAACTAAAAGTTGCACCGAGAAAACTGCGGCTGTTTTGCAAACAACAACTGGAATAATTCTTTGAAAAATATTCCGTTTTACTTCACAATGGAACATGGGAAATTATTGAAAATATCCCGTGGTACTGCGATCCCAAGCCAAGTTATTTCACTGACAAATGTAGGGTTGGACCTGACTGGTTCGATACCGCTTTAATACCACTGCTGCCATTCGCTATAATTCTGATGGTCGGGCACTTATTAGTCGCCAGTCGTGTCCCGAGGGGACTCAGAGGTCAGAGTAAATGAGCGAACAGTAGAGACCCAGAGATGGAGAACAGGAAGAGGTCTGTGGGTTTGCTCTTCACCCCCTCTGGCAGCTTTAACCTCCTGTGGCTGACGGTTGTCGTATAATTCGTCTATAACCGCGCAAATGGGCAGAAGAGGCGAGCATTGGTTCCGGAAATATTTTGACACAAGTTGTCTCCGCGTTAGCGAAGTTAAGTTGCTGCACCGATACCTTTAACTACGCAGTGACTCAGTCCGTGTCCAGGGAGCAGTGAAAGAGCTCGTTGAAAGATTCAGTCACCTCAGTAGTCCGGTTCTTAAAAAAAAAAGCTGCGAACTGAGCACAGTCCAACCGCCCAGGACCAGACCCCTGCTTTGTACCGTCTCAACTCCAGTTGCTGAGAAAGTACTGAACACCCAGTATTCAGCAAGAGTCGAGATCTCCCAACATTCACTGACCCAGCTTCCAGTGCAGCATTTATTCACGATTTCTCTAGGTTCAGCACCAGCCAGAGCACAGGTAAAATTCTCATGTTTTGTGTGTCTGTATTCACAAGAATAAAAGGAACATTTTCAAACAGTCAGCCGGCTGGACAGAGTATATGCAAATAGATAGATCAAAAGACAGATCAGAAAATGAAGATTGCATCACAGTCTGAATAATTTCGGCTCTCTATTTTATCCAATAAGATGGCAAAACCAAAGATATTTTCTTAGTCTACATCGACCTTCCTTTCCTGATTCCAGTTTTATGTCTTCTTCCATATTTTCATTTCTTCATGGCCAACACTTCTTGTTCTGCGAGAACTATTTCCAACTCTAAATTTGCCTTCGGCTTCATTAACCTTCTTCACACCATGGTCCAGTAATACCCTGGTTTCATTGGTTAGGTGGGGCAGTCCATGTTCCAGGCCTACACTCGTGACATTACAAAATTCTTCAGCGGTATATCGACGGCTCTATTGATGCTACTTCCGGCACCCATGTGGAGCAAGGACATGTCAACAGCTTCCACCCAGCTGTCAAATTTACCTGCTCTATTTCCGAACCCTTTCTTCCTATTCTTAGTCGCTGAGTCGTTTCCCTTGGCGTGTCTGCGGAAAGCATTTCTAAATATCCTAAATCTCAGAGGGCTAAACACCGAGCACCAGCTAATATCCTACTATAATAAAGAGACTACTAAACGATTGCTGCCATGAAGGATCAGGTAGCATTGAAGTACGTCTAATGTGACAGGAAATTTACTCGTATGCAGAACATTATAAACTTAGCAACTCTGATTGTGGAATTATTCATGAATCCTGACATCTGGAAAATCCACCACACAGTTACTGACTTCCACGGCGAAAACTGATGCAATATGTTACAGCGCGACCGCCATTTCATTGTTCCCATTTACTGTCTGTGCAGCATCGTTTTACAGCTGTCCGATATCCAGTCTCGACTCTTTCTCTTTCACTTTGTATATCGAAATAAATGTTGCTACCTCCTTTAATATGATTGGCTGGCGTTATTTCTTCTTCCTTTAATACCTACTTATTGACTTTTTTTGGTTGCCTTCAGTTTAAAACGTCCCAGTTCTCTAACCCCGCTAATTCTTTCTCTTTTACGTGCCTAGTGTTTGACTATTAAGTTGGCTTTGTCTTCTCTTTTTCGACACAGTTCTGTCATTTTCCCTTTATGATACTTCTTCTCTTTGTAACTCATGTATCGCGTGCCTTCCCAAACCTTTCCGTAATCGCAGCCATTGCTACGACTGATAGAATCCCCACCCCCCAATCAATTCTGGCTAACTCTTTTCTCGTGCGTCTGTAATTTCCTTTACTCCACTGACATTCTGATACATCCGTCATCAGCTTTTCCTTCTTAAGTTTCAGGATGAATTCGATCACAGATCTATCTAAAATGAATCGACACCTTCCGATCCTATGGGTCTTTCTAATGATTTGATTTAACCTTTAGACAACAGATCCAAGCCGTCCTTCTATTTTTCTGCCTATCCTTCGATACAATGTGCATCCTTGACATTAAACTCACCGCTATAATCTTCTTTCACCTATGATTCAGTGATGCAACTACACGTCTGCCAATCTGTAACTGTGCTGTAAGTTCTTTTACCACATCCAGTGTACTGCGTGCATTAAATACAACATCATCAGTCCTGTATTCATCCACCTCGATTTTGCCTGCTGTTAACGTTGCAATATCCTCCTAACTGCAATCTGCAATTTTGCCCTATCAACGTCCTTTTTTAACTAGGAATCTCACTAAACACTGCCTCTGTTGGTAAACTAACTACAGCATTTTCAGCACTTTCACGCCGGTCCCCAATTTCCTGCCAAATTATTCTGTGGAAAATAAAAATAAAAATAGCAGTTTCCATGGATTTTCTAATATTATATGAATGTGGATACTACTCAAGTAACAGAATTATAAAATAAACCGAATTACTGACTTCGAGCATTGGTGTTTCTTGGTGTGATCTTCATTGGAGAGTAAAGTGTACAAAGCCGCAGCTTTTCCCTTTGCTTTCCAATAAATATAAAGTAATTTCTTACAAGGATTTTGATGCCGCTGAATTAAAGTATTTTCTGACATGCCTCAGAATCTGTGAAGGTTAGCTTGGACTACAACTGAGGCCTTACCCCCAGAGGAACAGCCTCTACCGTAATTCATAGCAAAACATAGAAACATAGAAAACCTACAGCACAATACAGCCCCGTCGACCCATAAAGTTCTGCCGAACGTGTCCTTACTTTAGTAACTACTAAGAATACCCATAGCACTCTATATTTCTATGCTTAATGTACCTATCCAAATGTATTTTCAGAAAGCCTAACATATCCGGCTCCACCAGCGTTGCCGGCAGATCGGTCAACAGACGCACCACTATCTGAGTGAAACAACTTAGTCCTGATACCTTAGTCTGTAGCTACTCCCCAGCACCTTAAACGTGTGTCCTTTTGTGGCAACCATTTCAGCCCTGGTAGTCAAAAACCTTTGACAACCTACACGATCAATGTCTGTCATCACCTTCTACACCGCTATGAGGTCACCTCTCATCCTCTGTCGCCCTAAGGAGATAAGGCCAAATTCTCTCAACCTATTCTCATAAGGTATGCTCCCCAATTCACGCAAAATCCATGTAAATCTCATGTGCACCCTTTCTTTGGCTTCCTGATCTTTCCTGCAGTGAGGCGACCAGAACTGAGGACGGTACTCCAAGTGGATCCGACCCGGGTCCTATGTAAGATTACCGTTTGGCCCCTAAATTCAATTCCACGATTGATGTAGGCTAATACACCGTATGCCTTATTAACCACAATGTCAACCTGCGCAGCTGCTTTGAGCGTCCTATGGACTCGGACTCCAAGATCCCTCTGATCCTCCACAGTGCCAACAGTCTTACCATTTATACTATAATCTACCATCTTATTTGACCTACTAAAATCAATCACTTCACACTTAGGCAACACACAGACAATGCTGGTGGAACGCAGCAGGCCACGCAGCATCTATAAGGAGAAGACCTGTCGATGTTTCAGGCCGAGATCCTTCATCAGGGCTCAGAAGACTTAACGCTTCTCCCTGTAGATGCCTGGCCTGCTGTGATCCACCAGTTTTTGGGTGTGTTGCCTGAATTTCCAGCAACTGCAGATCTCCTCGTGTTCACTTCACACCTATCTGAGTTGAACGCCATCTGCCACTTCTCATCCCAGTAAACATCCTATCAACGTCCCGCTGTAACCTTTGACAGCCCTCCACACTATCCACGAACAGTCCAACCTTTCCGTCATCAGCAAGCTTAATAACCCATCCCTCCACTTCCTCATCCAGGTCACTTAGAGTGATGCAATATAATGATAATGTCTGTATAACTGAGGCGTGGCCTCTGGTATGGGGTTCGGCTACTGGTATGGGCTGCAATGAAAGTATTTTTTATTTTTTCTTGCTCTTTTATGATTCTGCAAAATTGGACATTCGCAGGAAAATGAGACACAATAGACATCTTGAAAATTATTAAACTACAACTACTTGTAAACAACTACAGTCAGCCACTTGTATAGACTATGTGCAAAGAATGACTACCGGCCACTCAGTGACACGATCCCTATTCTGCTCCATGACAGCTAATTCCATCATTCTCTGTTATTATAATCCTCTCTGAATCTCACTCCCTGTCTTCCCTCTCTCCCCATGTCTGCTTTTCTTATTTACTTGCTAACCCTGTTTAACATGTGTGCACGTTTGTACAGAAGCGGAGAGACTTTTTCTCTGTCATAACATAGCTGTTGAATTAGAAAGAAGCAAAGGACGGATTTTAAAATATTTGATTACAACCGAAGCTGTGCACAGACCACAGTTATACAGACTGCACCAGATATAGCAGTTGATGCTGCTCCGTTGGGAATAAAGAGGGTGAGAGAACACAATTCAGTCAGATGCACAGTCCTGTATGTATTGACAATTGTCAGATGCACAGTATGTATTGACAAAAACATAAAAAATAAACCCTGAGCAGTAAACGCTGTGACTTTGCACAATTTGCCCTCCACGAAAGAATACAGAACTCGATCTGCCGTAACTGCACAAAGTCGGAAATGAGGCATAACTCAGGCACAGAATCGCAGAAGGTATCAATATTCCAGTTCTTAAAATAAACAATCTAGTGAACGGAAGCAGGAACGGCGGCCCATACGATCCGTACCGCCGAAGCTGTCCTCATTTGGTCATATACCGTTGAAGCGTTCCCGTGGATGGACTGCTTAATTACAGTTTGAATGTTGTGGAAGTGAATACTTCAAACAGATCCACGGACAGCTCTTTCCATCTACTCGCTCAATACATTGGTCAAAAGTGGCCCCTCACCTTCCTATTAATTCTCTCTCGTCACCCAAAATCACTGTAAATCAGTTCATGATTTTCTAAACTAGACGTCTGCAGAGACAACAGAATTTTTTAGTCTGGTCGGTGATGCTCCTAGATTACCAATGCCGTTATCATCATGGTCAGCAGTGACATTGCCAGTGTGTGCAATCAATTATTCTGGAAAAACATTAGTATTGTCACTGACGTTCTTATAAAATAAAACAAACTGTTCTCTGTGTTAAACTGAGGTGTCTCTTCCAGCGACGCAGCTTCTCCTGTGTTCGTTTTCGTACTGCAGCCAGTTTGTGTTCTTAATGCTTGCTTGGCTTCCTTTTTTTCCAGCTGTGGCAGAGAGAGGGGTCAGTGTGCTGAGTCCAGAATTGGTGAAAGTGCAAACCCCTCATTCACATATTATTTCAAAATATACACAGCCATGTCGAAGCAATGAAGCAGACACATACTTCACAATATATTCAGAAAAGTTGTTTTAATCTGTTACATATCTATTTAGTAGGATAAAGAATATATTAAAGCATATTTTAAATCTTTTTATAACTCGAAAGCGCAGTAAAGTTCATTTCTACAGTATAACGCTCTACACACTGTCGCACAGTAAGTGTTTTAGTGAAAATACTTTTCGATTCCAAGATCGGGACTATTACGTCTCGCCACTGAATACAAATGACCCTTGTTTTGCAATTTCATGTCATATTTCCACTGATACGTACACGGTTCCAGATTTAAATTTGAACGAATGGGTCAAAGAAATAAATGTGAGTGGACTTCAATGTAAATGCACCAAATTCCGTTTCGTCTTAAAAATGAAAAATTGCGTCCCGAAGCTGGGAACTGAGAGAGAGAGCTGAACGAGAAGGATACCTCTTAGTAAACACAAAGTGCACTGCAGATGCTGTGGTCAAATCAAGACGTACGGAGAAGCTGGATGAACTCAACAGGTCGGGCAGCATCTGCTGAAAGAAGCAGTCAACGTTTCGGGTCGAAGCCCTTTGTCAGGAATGAAGAAGGAGGGGTCAGGCGCCCTATAAAGAAGGTGGGGAGAGGGTGGAAAGCCAATCAGATTAAGGGGTAGGTGAGGGGAAGCAGTGAGGGGATAAGCAGGAAAGGTGAAGAAGGAATCTGAGGGGAAAGCACTATGGGTAGTAGAAGAAGTCAGAGTCATGAGGGGTGATAGGCAGCTAGAAGAGGAGACAGATTAAAGGTGGATGAGGAATTAAGAGGGAGGGAAGGTGGAGAATTTGATGTTCATTCCAAGGGGCTGGAGACTACCCAGACGGTCGATGAGGTGTTGTTCCTCCAAACGAAGTCAGGCTTCATCATGGCAGCAGAAGAGGCCATGTACATATCCGAATGGGAACGAGAGGGAGAGTTGAAGAGAATGCCAACCTGGAGGTCCTGTCTGTTGTGGCTGACAGAGCGTAGGTGTTCGACGAAGCGGTCCCCCAATCTGCGGCGGGTCTCTCCGAAGTAGAGGAGGCCGCACCCGGAGCACTAGATACAACAAATTACTCCAACAGACTCACAATTGAAGTGTTGCCTCACCTAGAAGGACAGTTTGCGGCCTTGCGTGGTGGCAGAAGATGTGTAGGGGCAGGTGTAGCACTTACGCTTGCAGGGATAAGTATCAGGTGGGAGATCTGTGGGGAGGGACGTGTGGACCAGGCAGTCGCAGAGGGAACGATCCCTGCGAAAATCTGAGAGGGGTAGCGAGGGAAAGATGTGCTTAGTGGTGGCGTCCTGTTGAAGGTGGCGGAAGTTGCGGAGGATAATATGCTGGATCCGGAGGCTGGTGGGGTGATAGATGAGGAGAAGGGGAACACGTCCCTGTTGTGGCGACGGGAGGATGGGTTGAGGACCGAAGTGCGGGAAATGGAGGAGATGTGGGTGAGGACAACATTGATGACGGTGGTGGGGAAAACACGATTCATAAAGAAAGAGGAGACTGGGGATGTCCTGGAACGGAAAGCCTCATACTTGGAGCAGATGCAGCGGAGACGGAGGAACTGCGAATAGGGAATAGAATGTTTGCATTTGGCAGGGTGGGAAGTGATTTAATCAAGGTAGTTATGGGAGTCAATGAGTTTATAGAAGATGTCAGTGGACAGTCTAACTCCAGAGATAGAGACCGAGGGATCGAGAAAGGGAAGAGAATTTTCCGAGATGGACAAAGCGAATTTAGGGCTGGGTGAAATTTCGAGGCAAAGTCAATGAAATTGACGAGCTCAGCATAACTCAGGATAACTCCTCCTCCTGGTTTCAACCACCATCTTCTGGAGTTTGTGCATATTCATCTGGTTGTGTCTCACACCACTGCCCGTCTGCGGAGACCTCTTTATTTTGCTGCCTGTCATGTTTTGTCTCATTCGTGCAACATTTACAAATTATTTAAAAATCTTTAAAAAAAACTGTCTCGTTTTTATTGTACACTGACATATCACTGAACATACTCCGTAATTCTGCAAGTACCGAACTATAACTGGTTAACTACAATTGATCTTGACGGTAATTAATCTGACTAGTGATGTGTAATTCTTTTTTCTCGTTAATCTGCAACGCCTGCTTGAAATAACAAAGACATGCACATTTATTTGAAGCATTCAGCACATTTTTTTCAATAGTTAAGGATATCTAATTAATATTTACCTGCATACGGGGTGTATTGACAATTATATTTACTATTTTGTTCCAAGTATAAGGCATCAGAAGAAAACAACTCGGCTGTGTAAAGCCGTTAGTGATAATGGTTTGCCAATCTTATGTTCCCCGGTGGTTTCCATTATCTGAATCCGTTGAATACCTATTTTTGTCATTCAGGTTCTTTTTCCACGAACTCATTGAACTTGATACGATTTTTCTTCATTCGGGCTGAATAAATAAAAGAATGTAATAAAACTTACAAATGAATAACACCGAATTCTATTTAGACATTCGGAAATAGAACTGTGCCAGTGCCTTAAAATATAAATAAGGCCCAATGTAATGATGGCAAAAAAAAAATGACTGAATAATCTCCTTAATCACCAGGTCACTCATGACCCAGAAAAATAATACCGATATCCGAGTTTCAACGTCTTGTTTCACTGCTGCTCGATAACTCGTTTAGTGGAAAGATGTTGATGGTGACAACGCGGCCAAACTTTAGCAAACTCTTTTGGGTGGATGCTGTGCGTGTCCCCTGTTTCAAATCAGTACTCCGTAATGACAAGCCGTACACAGGATGCGGTTAAGATGTTATGATTTAACAACTCTTACTTGAACTATGGGGTTAGTAGAGAAACAGAATATAAATAAAGTGCCACTGTATCTTTATTCAGTCTGTGCACAAATAATTCGTTGGCGCTCATGCAATATCCCCTTTCTAACATTCGATCTCCTCTGAAATCCGCTGGTCCCGAGGCCCCGCTCACGGTCCGCTCTGCTAGCCAGCTCACAGCACCATTTCGTGTGCGTCTTCTCTCTTCATCCCCATGGCACGTTCCCGTGCAAACAACAGCTTTCAGATACACATGAAAGAATAACAACTATCTCAATTGGTTAGAAAATGAATACAAGTCCCGTTATCACTAATTATAACCCTAATATGCTGCCACAGAAAATCCACTACCTCAGTAGTTAACATTACGGAGATGCCGTTTTATTAGTCTTAGCCAGCAAGATGAAAGAAGAAACCCTTATAGTACATTGACGGAGCATCCCTCTCCTCTGAAGTGTACAACCGGTAAAAACAAGTCCATAGCGATAAGTTTCATTAAAGTACTTTCCACGTAACATAGCCATCTAATGCTGTCCAGGGAACTGTAAATCACATTATTGATTGCACACTTGAGGTACTGATTCTCCAGTTTGTAATTTGCGGCGTTATCAACATTTTATTTGTTGCATGGAACGGGCATTGACAAACAAAGACATAGCCCATATATTCTAATGTCCAGCCACAGTGTGGTTGGTGTTGACTGGGTATCATCAGTCACAGTGTGATTCTGCTGTGAAGCTTTTTAATAAAGAGCAAGGTTATTATGTTGTTATGGTCATATGGCCCTACATCTTGTTTTTGCTGTGTCCATCATGAGACTGCAAGCAAGGAAATTATCAGTATTCTTAGAGATGGTTTTGAACAAGCAATGATATTCTCTTTGTGAGAGATCGTTGGACTGAATGAGATGTGAGAATAACTGAGGGGTCTGGACAAGTAGTGACATTATCCATGTGCTTGGTGGCATGTCAGATTAATCACCGATAAAACCGCGTGGGCAGTGATGTGCCTATAGACCTGTGAAAGTGCTGTTCATTGCAGTAATGGATCAATTGGAAGGAGGGAAATAATCCCAGTTTTTACTCATAGCCCAGAAAGGGAATCAAATTATCTGTCTCGTAAACGTAGTTCTTCCAAATCTAACTATCTATCTTTATGCACCTGTCTATGTATTTATATGCCTATTGGCGATAAACTGAAAAGCTTTTTCTATGAAATAGCTGTGATGACAATATTTATAGAATATGAAGAACTGAAATACAGATGTATATTTGAAATGATTGTGAAAATCATTCAAGGTAAAATCCTGGAATAATAGATCTGTATCTTCAGGTCTCTTTTTAAATACTGTACACTAAAGTCAACCTATTCAATGTGTGCGTCAAAAACTGTTCTATCTTTCATCACAACGCTGACCATCTCTCACTTGTCCGTATTGAATGCCATCAGCCATTTTTCAGCCCATTTCCTAGCCAGACAACATCGAGCTACAAACTTGGATAGAGTTCCTGGCTGGAACAACGCCTCCCACATAGGAGCCATCCGCAATGTTTCTGATTCAGATTTCTACATCAATATCTGAGTCATTAAAAGACCGGAAAAACAAAAACAGCAATGGGCCTAACAGAAATCCCTGCACGACACTTGTCAGAGTCAAAGAATCAAACATCCGCTCTCTGCAAATCGAGAAAACAACGTTCATCAATCCGTCCACAAAGCCTTATCTAAATTCATATGGGCGCGTAATTTTTTATTATCATAGTGCCCTGGAATATTACTCTCGATCTCTTTTATGTGTTCAGAAGAACATGCGTGCATTTCATTGTGACACGTGCCATCAGCTGCTACTGTGGCTTTCGTCATTCAAATGACTCGAAATGACTAAAACACGTGACAGAAAAAAATGATTCTGTCTTCGCCCTCAATAAATTGCGCCCTATTTCAACTGCCGATCTAATGTCCCGCCCTCAATGTCAGAAGCGAAGGTGCTCTGCTGAATGTGACAACATAAATCTGCTTGAAGTTGAATGTCTATATTAATTGTTTAGGAGGATAATCTGTGTTAGAAACAACACTGATCAGAAAATGTCCCATTTCAGCAGCTGACGTCAGATGTCTTGGGATGTACATTGGTAACGTTCGTATTATCTTCTGTTTAAAAGTTAACAAGTTGCAACATCCCTTGGGGATACGAATTTATGGCACGGTTATCCAGTGAGAAAAAGATTTTAATATAACTATCTGGTTGTCCCTCTTGCGACTGATGTCATAACCATACTAATTGCCTTAGTGGAATTTCTGTGAATTGCATATAACACTGTGAAACCGATCACTGTCCATATGATCAATTGGAACGTACCATACTACTGAATGCTGACTGTGACGAGTTATGGGATATGCAACCATTTACTACATCGCGAGCATTTTCTATCCTACAATTGTAGCGATCGGTATCCCCGGTAAGATACTGCAGCTGTTCACTTTATGTATGGTGCCGTCGTCGTTTTGCTTTTGTTCCGCTGCTCTGTTTGGACTTTTACTGAGCACAGATGCTACCTTTGTCTGAAATGTGTTTCCAGAATTGATGATTTAAGCATCTGATAGTTTCTTTATTCAGTTTCTATATCGTTTCCATGTGAGGCTTTATTTATTTATTTATTTTGTCAATTACGTTGGTGCCGATATTGCCATAGTTCCATAGCTTCACCTTGTAAGGCTTTCTGAACCGACAGAAGTTGCTTTTCCAGATCCGGTCTTTCAACTGACCGGCCAGTCGAATATCTGCACTCAGGTCTTTTTTTCCGTAAAACGTTAAAGTATAACTTATGCATTAAGTCTCATGATTTCACTGCAAATAAACCCATCAGCGATTTCACCTCAAATAGTGGAAATGGTGTTGTTTATGGAGCGATCGACCTTCACCAGTACGAGAATCGTGAAAATCGGATGCCTGGCTCTAATCTGTCGGAAATTCGCAAACCCACTGCTAATTCCGTCCATTATTGCAGGGACAGAGTCCGCACAAATTGAATTTCTACTTTTCACTTCAAACAAAAACACCATTGGAAAAATGGTGGGACTTCAGACATATGCAGCTAACGATACTTCTGTGTTTTTTTTTTCATTCTCCAACTTTCTTGTAGTTAATTTAACGGCGATTGTGATCCTATCACGGGGAAAATGCGGACTCTCCAAATGTATCACCCGTTACCTAGTTGGAATGGCAACGGCAGATCTGATGGTTGTTATCGTTCAGGCTTTAGTGGATCAGACCAACAATATCTATATTTATTCTAAAACAATGCTCTTCACTCCTGTATGCGCAGTGACCGGTGTATTATTTGTGGTAACGAGGGACTGTTCTGTTTGGTTTACTGTCAGTTTTACCTTCGATCGTTTCATCGCAATATGTTGTCGAAAGCTCGGGGAACGATACTGCACTGAGAGAACAGCGACGTTGGTTATGGTGACCGTGGTTATAGTGAGCTGCGGCAGAAGTGTCCCGTTTTACTTTGCCCTTGAACCTTACGCCATTATTGACAATATGCCGTGGCGCTGCGCTTTCTCACATGAATACGCAACTTTACCTGTGTGGAAAGGTTACGAATTGCTGGATAACATTTTAACACCGTTGCTACCGATCTGCTTAATTCTTGCCTTCAATGGGTTAACAGTAAGACATATAATAGCAGCAAATAAAGTCCGCAGATGGATTCGGCAGATTAGCGATAATCAGAAAGATACCGAGGTGGAAAACCGTAAAAAATCGATGATATTATTGTTTGCAATTTCTGCTAATTTCATATTATTTTGGATACCCTATGTAGCTCATTCTCTGAAATGGCAAGTTGAAAATTACTTTTACCAGGACAGATATTTGAGTTCCCCGGTATATATACTACAGCAATGTGGGTTCATGTTGCAAGCTCTCAGTGTGTGAACCAATACTTGTATCTATACACTGACACAGAGGAAATTCAGACAAGAGCTGAAGAATGGAATGAAGCATTTGTTTACTTTCAATGGCCATCTGTGTACTTAAAGCCATCTCCAATCACAATTCAGCGGAGTTTAAGACTACATCACTGGGTTTGGCAAAATGTCATAAATTCAAATAATCAAGTGCCCAGTTATCCTGAAACGACTAAATTCCAAACTATTGCAGAGACTTGACAATCATCCGGTAAATGGTACCGTGGCATAAAAGCCAGGACCAGCAGCCTCCGGGACAGTATCATCCACCGGGCCATCAAACTGTTAAACTCACCCTGATTTCAGTGTTTTTTTCTGTGTTTTGTAGACTGTTCTGTTTATTATAAATTACTAGAATTACACATTGCACATTTAGACGGAGACGTAACGTAAAGATTTTTATTCCTCATGTATGTGAAGGATGTAAGAAAAAGTCAATTCTATCACAAAGGGAAGGATGACTTCCGGACATTTCGAAGTTCAGATGTATCAAAATTCTCACCTTCTGGTAAAAGAGGGTAAAGGGAAAGCCTTTTTACACAGGGAGAGTGTGATGGTATCACAGCTGCGGAAAGGGCGGGCAGTTGAATGATTGTATGTTAATAGACTGTGAGTGGAACTCAGAAGTAGGAAGGGAACAAACACTCGTTTGAGAGTATTCTGTACAGAGCTCCCATCACCAAAACGAAAACAACGCACAGAGACAGTGGCAGATCGGCACGTAGATTTTGAACAGATGTTAATATTAACACTGCTGTTCTCACAGGCAAATTAAACTTCACTGATATTTATTGGCAATTCCTCAGTTTAAAAGGTTTAGATGCGACAACTTTCCTCAGATGTGTACATAAAGGAGACATGGCAGGCGGACTACTGAACATTCCATCTTGTGCTAATACTAGAAAATGAAGTGGGTCAGGTAACTGATCTTTCCGCCCTGTCAGCATTTCAGAACCATAGAGCACAGCTATTCGACACACCTTACACTGGGATAGCATCAGACAATATGGAATTTGCTTAATTGACACTATTGGGTAAGAACGTGGGAGCCGAATTAGGGAAGAGCTTTGTTCCTTCAAAAGCACAAGAGAAATGTGGAGATTGATAATGGAGCATTTGATTGGAGTTCAGCATTGGCTTGTTTCATTGACGCGGGGATCGGATGGCCCCGTAAAGTGACCCTGGTTGATTAGAGATATGAAACACCTCTTCAAGAAGAAGAAATAAATATACTTAAGGTTTTGGAAGAAAGGATCAGTCATGGCTATGGTAAGTCACTATGTAGCCAGAAGGGACTTAACAGTGGACTTAGAAGAATTAAAAAGGGGACATGGGAGAGCCGCAGAAAGGTAGGTGAGGATGACGAGAGAGAGAGTGGGAGAGAGTGGGAGAGATAACAGACAAAAGAGGAAATGTACCTGGAGTGCAAGGAGGCAGTGAGAGTCCTTTATGAAACTTTGCTTTGGTATTCACCAGTGAGTGAGATCTTGATGAATGTAATAGCGAAAAAAGGCAGGTGAGCTGAGGCATGCAGACACTTAGTATTACGACCTGGAAACTGGGAATACATGAATATAAACCATTTACCGGCGCTACAAAGTATGCAATCCAGGTAAATAGAGAAAGCGAGCGAAGATATTGCTGAAGAAATGTAATAGGGATAGTGTTGAGAATTACAGGCCAGTGAGTAATCGGTCAGTAGCAGGCAAAGTATTGGGGAGGCTTCTTGAAGACGGAATTTACGAAGTAACGTATTCTCGTTGGGGATAGTCAGCATGGTTTTCTGTCCCTTATGAGGCAGAATAAATTCTATGAAAAAGTGAAAAAAAGGTAGATGAAGTAGAAGAGTCGATGTGGGATATATTAATTTTGTAATGTATTTGACTGGGTTCCCTCTGGTGCACACTTTCAGAATGTCACGTGACCTGGGATCTAGTGAAACCCGGCTGCAGAGAGTCAGAACTGGCTAACCAAGGGAAGGCCGATGAGATAGTGGTTCAAGTGTATTCTGCCTGGAGGGCAGAGTCTAGTGATGTTCCGCAAGGAAGGTATAATCTTCAGTACCTTTACTAATATATCTAGACTCTGCTATTATAGTGTTCTGAGAGAAAGACTTTAATTTGAACATCCTGCAGGACGTGGATGACTTACCTGAGTTATGGCTGATTTTGAAAGCAGACTACTGAATTCGGACTGAAACCGCACGCTATATAAACTGAAATGACGATTACTTATTACAGGACAAATGCTATGATTACATCAAATTTTTTTGATTCCCAATGGAAACTTGCAACTCAAGATCAGTATTTCAAATTATTCAGCAGCATCCTTTGTTGCTTTCAAATGAACCAGCCTCCCAGAAAGCGTACTTCAAATTTCCAATTCAAGTAAACACGAAGTTGTTTTATGTCAATTTCCCTTTGAACAGCGACTTTATCGTACTCGGAATAGATACACTTATATCTCGATCTATTTAACGTTGACTTCACAAGGCTAGTGTGGAATCCGTGTCTCCCTCTGAAATCAATACCACAGCAAACAAACACAAGAACACAATCAGAATAGACAGGTATTGCAAAACAATAAACTAAGCTCCAACGTTTCTTCCTTCAAACCTGTCACTGGTAAATGTCATATGTAGAATAAACAGTTAAACCCTAGAGCACATTTATCAAATACTCTAAAGAACAAAGGGAAACCAGATGTAGGTGATTGTGGACCCCATACACTGAGACATCATGCAATTTTGGAAAAGGAAGCAGTCTCAGATATTCAAATATCCCTGCAAATGTATTTCATCCAATGAAGCAGACATTTGCGGACAGTGAGATCCTCTTGTTAAAGAAATGAAAATTCAAACACCTTTTCAATCCATTCATTCACGCACGCATTACCTCTGTTTTTCTTTCAACTGAAATTATACAATAATTAGGTAATACTTTCGAGTCTAAAGCAAATGGACGCTGGAAATTATGCATCGTCCGCAATGTATTATCTAACATATCTAAAACGTGACGTCACAACGTCACAAACCCTCCCACGACTTAAATAGTTTCTCACCTCCAATCACTGATCAAAGATAGGATTGAGATTAAATGAACAATTCGTTGTATGTTATCAGGTTTAATAATCCACATCACCACCGTTAAAGTAACAGATTCGTACACTGTACTGGCACCTTTGCCGCACGACCCCCCAATCCAGAACTATGGTCTTTACTTCCTTAATGATGGAGTGAAGGTATATTCCTTTAGTCTGTTGTAATCGGAGGGAAGATTTAAGGATGATGACGCTTAACGGAGACTCGTTTGCTTGCATCTTCTGATTAAGCTCTATTTCTATCTTTAATATCTCTTTTACTTCCATTTCTGAGTTTGTTTGAAGGCTGTGGCCTGGAGTTACAGGGCATAGAAACATATGAAACTATGAAAGGAATGGATAAGATAGAGGCAGGAAAGTGCTACTACTGGTAGATGAAACCAGAACTAGGAGACATAACTTCAAGATGCACAATGTACAATTTGGACACAGATAAGGAGGACATGTTTTCCTGGGGAGTGTTGAATCCGCAAAATTTTCTGACCAGTGAATCAGTGCAGGATACCTTAGGAAATATATTTAAGACCATGTGTTAAACTATGGATACCTATCTGGACACGCCCCTCTGCTGACTGCTCCTGTCTCCTCCCACAGTCCCCTGTATAAATGGGATTGGGGCACTGCTCCTCCCGCAGCCTCCGAGATGTAGAGCTCCCCTTTTGCTGCTAATAAAAGCCTATCGTTCACTTCCTGTCTCCGAGAGTTATTGATGGTGCATCAGACCAGGTCCGATAGAGTTTTGCGAAGTTGGGGAATTAAGGGCTCAGGAGAAAATACAGCCGGTTGGAGATGAGTCCATGGAGAGACTGGCCATGAATTCATTAAATGGCGGAGCAGGCTCGTTGGGAGTAGACTAAATAACGCCGTATTTAACTAAAGAACAATGGGTGCAGTTTCCCGCTATCCAAATGTCACCAGAGTAGAGGGGACCATCCCAGTGTATTTGTCTTAGAAGGGATGTACTAATGCTGGACAGAGTTCAGAGAAGATTTACGAGGATGATTCCTGGAATGCAGAGTCTAACATATGAGAAGTGTTTGTCGGCACTTAGACATTAGAGTACAGTAGAATAAGAGCGGATCTCATATAAACATTTCGAATGTTGAAAGTGTTGTAAAGAATAGACGTGGAAAGGCTGTTTCCCAACATACAGGGAATTGTACCCTGAGCACCAATGACGGCGTCAGGCCTCACCACCATGGTTAAGTGGCCCGAGGCATGATGAAATCGGAAGAGCTCTAGAAAATGGTGGGTTTGGAGGCTAACCTGCTGCCCTTTTATGGACACTGGGGAATCATGAAAACACCTTCAACAACACTAATATAAAAAAGGCAAATTGCAAGATATAAGACAAGATTTTTCTATGTGGACTTACAAGACATTCACAAGTGGGACCAAGGTGAGTTCACCATTGGAAATAATAATAGGAGACATAATATTTATCATTCAATCGTGTTGGTGTAATTACCAACAAGTGAGGAGTGATTAAATGGGCAACTGGGTATATGTTCTATGACCCAGTGAACTGTATGATTTGGCAGATGCCGATTGGCATGAATAACATACACAACATTCAGATTCCACCAGGAAAATATCAGTATGGAATACACACAATGGCTGAAACTTGAATAAAAGCAAAGGAGATGAACAATGATCAGAAGATGCAGCAAATTATTGCACAGAACTCAGGAACATCTGCAAGGTACAAGCATCCGCCCTCCAAAAAAAAAAAACAGAGGAAGTTGTAGGTAAGGAAATACAGAGATCAGTACAAAAGGGGTACTGGCAACTCCTGCGATATCACTGGGGCCAAGCTGTATCGGTCCTTGCCCTTCTCTTGGACCAAATCGGTGGTATGGAGAGGGCATACTTGCAGCATAGGCAACAGCCGGTCTTCCATACAACCTTGCCCAGGCTAACGACTTTCCCAATCCACTTCCATATTAAAATCTCCCATAATTAACGACATTTTCCTTCTGACACGCTTTTTTCTATTTCCAGCTGCAACGTAGTTCACCTCCCGGCTGCAGTTTGGAGGCCTGTGCATAGCTGCTATTAGTGTCTTTTTACCCGTGCCATTTCTTAACACGACCCACAGGGATTCTACTTCTTCTGATCCTATGTCCCGTCTTTCTAGTGATTTGATATCATTGTTTACGATCAGAGCCAAGCCACCCTCTTTAGCTACCTTTCTATCTTTTCTGTACGCTGTGTATCCTTGAACATTCAGCTCCCAATCACTTCCATCATTTAGCCATGACTCGTGATGGCCACAATTTCATATATTTTACCTGTAGCTGTACAACAAGGTAATCCACTTTATTTCTAATGCTGCGGGTATTTAAGTACAGTACATTGAGATCAGTATCTGTTACTGATTTTGCTCTATTTCTATCGCACAGTAGATTATCTAGTCTATTCACCTACCTGTCCTTCTTGCCATCTTTGCTGCAGAGTATCATTTACTTATTTATATTTCCTCTGCCTCGACCCTAACACCCTGGATACCTTCTCGCGACCAACTTAGTTTAACCCCCCCACCAACAGCTATTCAATGAATCCCGCCAGGATATTAGTACCCTTTTGAGTTTAGGTGATCAGTTCGTCTTTGTATAATTACTATCTCCCCCAAAATAGATCCCACAGATTCAGGAATTTGAAGCACTGCCCCCTGCACCTGTTGCTTAGCCACACATTAATCTGCTCAGTCAGTAATCCTGGAGGTCTGGCTTTTCAATTTTCTTTCTAGCTGCCAGTAATCTTCCTTCAGGACCTCCTCTATATTTCTCGCTATGTCAGTGGTATCAACATGTACCAAGACTTCTGGCTGCATTCTTTTTCTCCACAGAATACTCTGGACCCGATCTGAGATATTCCGTACCCTGGCACCAGGGACGCAACACACCATCCGGGTATCCTTGCTCGGCTCGCAGAATCTTTTGTTTGTTCCCCTCACTATAGAGCCCCCTACAACTACTGCATTTCTCCCTGCTCTCTTTGACTTTGAAGATGTCTAAAAGTGACCTGGTGTGTTCACTGAATAGTTGGTCTTGGAGTTTGACTTATTCCGTATCCTTAAGGGAACCGGGTCTCGGCAGAGTCCTTACCCTGTCTGCCGCTGCTGCAGACAGTGACTGCAAGCCTGAAAGGTGCTATCTTGAAGGGCATACATAGAAACTGCTAGTGTCAGCTGTGCCTATAGAAGGGATAAATGGATAAAAACACAAATAATCTTTCGATGTAGATACATGATTTATGCCAGTTTGACGCCCTCTCCTCACACCCCATTGAATTCAGATTACTGCCGATCCCGGTGCTCTTTCAGCCGCTCACATCCAACGCCGGCGCATAAGCTTCCAAAGCTTCCGAAAACATGCATCTCGTCAACTGTTTTAAATTATGTGATTGTACCTGAACCCATAGCTCACCCAGGCTGTTCGTTGCCCACAAATGCAAATTTTATTAAATATTATACAAATCTGGGAAAAGGACTGAGTGCATTCACCCTATCGATTCTCCTCACGACATTTGCTGGACGTCCCTGGAGGTATGGGTTGGTCAGTGCGCCCTCATGACCTGTGCACATGAGCAGCTTAGAGTACATAAACCCATTATGTTCCTCCTGATCTACTCATCCAACACCTTCTCACTTCGCGTTACCCCTGACTGTCCACCCACGACCCACACCACTGGTTATTAGCCTCACTGCTGAATTGTTGAACAACTTGCCGGACAACCGGCCAGCAATCTCAGTTGTCTTCATTCGGTAAAACCTGGACTCGGATGAATCTCTCATATCAGCCAACTCCTACAGGAACACAACGATTCAGCTATCACCTTTTTTAAATGGAAATACAGAATCCCAGTCACCTCTCGGACAGCAGGCAGCACGGTCGACCACCTTATGGGCATTACCTCTCTCCGAGATCGTCTGATTGACAATAGACACAAGCCATGACAGACTACTGAGGCAACCGCTACAGCACAATTTCATTCGCCATCCCAGTGTCCATCCAGCGCCAGAGTAGATGTAAAACATTCAAAATCGCCCACCCTTCACTCGACCGGATCTGCGGCGTGCGTAGAATGGATCTGCATCAGCCACGTGACGAGTGGAAGATGGCCATCGTAACGTCCAATGGTCACTACGAGTGCCTGGTTGTGGCTTTCCGACTTACTAACAGTCCAGGTGTTTTTCAAACCTTCAGGAACGACATCCACCTCACAAATCAGCACGTGTGCATGTTTCCGCGCTGCTTTGCCAACTCTGACCCTTCAACATGGATGTATTGTTTTTTTCTGGGGCGGTCTTGCTCACTATCAATACAATTTTCTGTAAGAAATATGCTACCTTTTGCCATGGTCATTGTAACCAATCCCCGGCATTCCCTGCGGTGGTGTCTACAGTGGAAAACCCGTCGGTCAAGGCCCTGCTGCTCTAATGCCGGAGGAGGGCACGGAGGGTCATCCGAGCTGCAACCGCACCGACTGCTACCATGTCAACCGCCTTCGCCGTCCTGCCAGATTGTCAAACACTGGTAAAATAGTGGGGATATCCACCAGCTGCACTTTTGTACCAGGAGGAGAAATTAGAAATATGAATATCTCAGGAATGTATTTCAGTGAATGGCCAGTTTACGCCAGGACGTCATCACATTGATCGGTTGAAATGCAGTAGCAACTGCATTATCGGTTGTCATTATCGATAGTCAGAGGTAGTACTAATGGCGCCTGTCAGCTTAGCCAGCAGTGACATTATCTCTTCAGTTCAGTGATGGTTCAGGAGAAGCAGTGATAACATCAGCGTGGTCTGACGTGTTAGTAGAACTGCGGACCATTGTGCTTGAAGAACAGAATTGGCTCTTTGAACTATAAACCTGGCCCGTAATCATTCTGTCGTTTCAGAATTACAGTCAATGTGTCTGCTTCATATTTGTTGTCATCCAATCGAAGTCCAGGTATTGGCTCTCCAGCAGCTCTGACAGATGACCGTGGGTGCGCCTAGTGAAGAGTATCAGCTCCTTCATCCGTCTGTGTCTCACATTACTGTCCATCTGCAGAGACCGCTTTATTCTGTTCCTTGCAATCGTTTATCTCATTTGAGCATTATTTACAAATTTCTTCAAAACATATATGTTTTTAATAACTTTTTCAGTACACAAACATACAACTGTGTGTATTCCGTAATTCTGCAAGTACCGAACTGTACCAGGTTAACTGTATCTCAGCCTGACAGCAATTAATCGGATTAGTGATGTGCAGTTTATCTCTCGTTGTTATTACACAGACCGATTGAAACAACAAAAACATGCACGTTTATTCGCAGCATTCAGCACATTATTCTTCAATAGTTAAGCTCGTCAAACATATGTTTATGTGTGTATAGCATATTTTAACAATTATATTTACTATGGACGCAGTGCAACACGTATTAGTAATGTTTGCACTTTTGAGGAATTAATGCTGCGGTTTGTAATTTGCGGCATTATCATCATTCTTGTTTTCTGCAGGGGAGCGCACGTTGTCAAATAAGACATGAGCAATATGTTCTGATACCCGATGAGAGTGTTGTCAGTGTTCACTGGGCAACAGCAGTATCAGAATGATATTGCTGAGAGGCATTTTCATTACTAGCGATATTTCATGATTTTATGATCTTACGGCCCTGTATCTTGTTTTCTTTGTTTCCATCATGAGGCTGGGCAAGCAATGAAATTACCAAAGTATTTAGAGATGGTTCAGAATAAGCAGTGATATTCTCTGTGTGAGAGTTTCTTGGGACGGAATGAGCTGTGATCATAATATTGCGGTATTGCTGGGACTTTGCAGACAGAGACGTTATCAGTGTTGTCGTGGCATGTCAGAATAAGCATTGCTAGCACCAATGTTGTTGTCAGTGTACAGCTGTGACAGTCCTGTTGATTGCAGTAATAGAAACAGGGAAACACAGAAACATATAAAACCTACTGAACAATACAGGCCCTTCGACCGGCAAAGCTGAGCCGAACATGTTCTCACCTTAGTACTATCTAGGTTCATCCATAGCCCTCGGTTTTTAGAAGCTCCATGTTTCCATCCAGGAGTCTCTTAAAAAGCCCTATCATTTTGGCCTCCACCACTGCCGCCGAAAGCCCATTCCATGCACTCACAACCCCCTGCGTAAAATAAATACCCATGTTATCTCCTCTCTACCTGCTTCCAAGCACCTTAAAACTCTGCAGTCTCGTCCTAGTCATTTCAGCCCTGGGAGTAGCCTCTGATTATCCAAACCATCAATGCCTCTCATTAGCTGTACACTTCCATGAGGTCTGCTCTCATCCTTCGCGGCACCATGGTGAAAAGTCCGAGTTCACTCAACCTATTCTCATAAAGCGTGGTCCCCAATCCAGACTGCATACTTGAAAACTGCTCTGCACCCTTTCTAGAGATTCTACGTCCTTCCTGTAGTAAGGCGATCAGAACTGATCACAGTCCTGCAGGAGAGATCTGACCAGGGTCCTATATGGCTGCAACATAGCCTCTCGGCTCTTAAATTCAATATCAAGATTGATGAAGGCCAATGTATGACTTCCTAACCACAGACAACCTTTAATAACTCTATATACTCGGACCCGAAGATTCATCTGATCCTCCACACTGCCAAGAGTCTTACCATTAATACTATATTCTTACATCATATTTGACCTACCGAAATGAACCAGTTCACACTTATCTGGTTTGAACTCCATCTGCCTCTTGTCACCCCAGTTTTGCATCCTATCAATATCCCGCCCTCCAGACGATCCACAACACCCCTAACCTTCGTGTCATCAGCAAATTCACTAACACATGCCTCCACTTCCTAATTCAGGTCATTACTAAAAACCACAAATAACATGTGTCCAAGTACGGATCCTTGAGGCACACCACAGGTCACCGGCCTCCATGCAGAATATGACCCGTCTGCACACTTATTATGCCTTCTGTGCGCAACCCATTTCTGGATCCACAAAGCAATGTTCTGGACCCATGGCTCCTTACTTTCTTACTTCCTTACTCCTTACTTTCTAAATAAGCTTTTCAAAGTGTACCTTATCAAATGCCTTGCTAGAATCCATACACACGACAACCACGGCTTGATCTTCTTCAACCTGTTTAGATAGATCCTGAAAAAAAAACAATCAGGCTCATAATATACGACCAGCCTTTTACAAAGCCATAATGACTATTCCTAAACATATTATGACTCTCCAAGTGTTCATAAATCCTTCTTAAATGCTTCAATTCTTAAATGTGTTCATAAATGCTTCTTAGAATCTTCTTCAACATCTTACTAACCACTGAAGTAATTTCCTGGGCTATGCCTACTCCCTTACTTGAATAAAGAAACAGCTTCTGCTAATCTCCAATCCTCCGTACGTTCACCCTCAACTTTTATGATGCAAAGATCTTCGCCAGAGGCTCAGTAATCTCCTCCCTCTCTTCCCACGTTAGCCTTGGATACATCCCGTCCGATCCCGGTGACATCCAATTTGATGCTTTCTATAAGTTCCAGCACATCTTCTTTATTAATATCTATATGATCAAGCCTTTCTGTCTTCTGCAAGTCAGTAAGTGTTCAAAGTGTTCAGTAAGTAACTCTGCCATCGGCTCGGGTTCCATACACTCATTTTCCACTGTCACACTTGATTGGTCCTATTCTCTCCAGCCTTATTTTCTTGCTCTTCACATTATTGTAATGGATCAGTTGGAAATAAATCCAGTGGTCTCCTCACCGACCAGAAATGGAATTATCTGTCTCTTAAATTCAAATCCTATATTCAATCCGTCTATCTATGTTTATCTCTATGTATCAACGATATATTTATCTATTTATAAACACAGATAGGCGATAAACAGAAAAAAAAAACTATGTCTTTGTAATAGGTGCGTTGGAAATGCCTATGGAAAGTACAGAATTATAAATAGTAGTCAAGTGTATACTTGTAATAATTGTGAAGATCAGGCAAGGTAAACTCTTGGAGAATATTAGTGTTAGCATTGCGTATGTTCTGTTTTGGTTTGTTTCTGATTTGGTTTGTTATTTTATTTTAATTCTTTTTTTAATCTTTAAAAGCTGGTGTAGGTTGTACATCATTTCCGACGATGATGTAAAGCTGTTCTCTGGAGGAATTTCACACTGGGGCAGTTCCACTCTAGGCGTCAAATAACTTGGTGCAGTTACACGAACAATCGTCAAAATGACAGTCTTTTTCAGCTACAGTGGTTAGTAATGACGCATTCTGTTCCTTCGTTTGACTGTCGCTCTCCTTAAAGCGTTGCAGCGCCGTATTCTTTGGCGTTGGATCTTGTAGTTCATTCCGTCTACCCAGTCGGGAACTGTCTTCGAAGGCTGGGGCAGGAAAATCCCTTTCTCACGGAGGTTGAAATTTTCTGGCTTTCTTCACCTGCCTTAACCCACCTGTCGTAGCGGATTATCAGGGTGTTACAGTTATTTGGAACCACAGCTGAGAGTTGGGTGGCAGATGAGGACTAATGGTGGACGAATGGCCCCTGGGTGCAGCACGACATGCCCGCACCCACATGCGCCTAAAGACTATTCCGTCGGAAACCCATTGGCTTCCTTGGCTGCGTAAATCTCGAAAAGACACTCTCCGGTCCCGCCAAACTCATGCGATTGAGAAGGCTCTCCCACATCAAACCCCATCTGTGTGGATGCTGAGTAATTTGTTACACTGTTAACTTCTCCCGATTAACGGCATCCTAACTGAATGGCACACATTCCTCATCATTCCTCATGCAAGGATAATCCGAAAGGGCTGAAGAAATATCAAGATCTCTTACAGAACTGTTAAATGAAATAAATCCCGCGTAAGAGTAAAGATGTGAACAACAGAATCATACTATTCTTATAGGGATTGTGGTGGTTTTATTTTGGCACAAAACTTGAGCTGCTTAATTTGAAAAATGTAATAATGAGTCATTTTCATAACATGAACAATATGCATCATATACATATCAGATACTATCTTCGTCAGAGCACAATGGTTCTCCGCTAACAAAAGGGTGTTCTGTGCTGGTAAAATGAAGTGTGTGTATTTGAGTTGATGAAGATGGAAGAGCCACGTTTCCTTGAGTTGTTTATAATTTAATTCTAGTTTTAGATAATGAATTTTGACATAATAAATGTTTACAATATTTCTTTAAACATTACCAGAGAAACACTTTCACGCCAACAAAGACAATAACGTTTTTCAACTCAGAGTCACCACCTGGATTCCTAGATTACAGGGTTAGCACACCAACACGGTCTAGCACATATATAGGCTGTTTCGCCCGAACACCTCGAAGGACCAGACAAATCATCCTCACACGCTTGATGTTTTGCGAGGTTTCCTGTATTTTCATTTGCCTTAGGTTGTAATCGTCATTAATTTGCAATTTCCATTACATTGATTTGACACAAAAACGGCCTGGCCTTGACTTGACGGAACGGAATTAGCACACAGAAACGGGTGTAAATTTGTCGACGTCTCTGTCTCAATTTTCGGAAGATTTGGTTCTGTTACCTTCCTCCCTCATCACAACTGTGAAGAAGTGCTTTATGTCATTACCTAACACTACGAATTTCTTGTCTGCAGCAGCTTCCTACGTTTTCAACAATTTATTATGATTATTCGCATCCCCTAGCCCTCTCCAACCGTCCAGTCCAACTCCTGCGTGTATCACTTTCTACGTGCATCCCTACTGATCACCTTCCTAGCGCTTAGCCCTGCAAGCGTTACAAGTGCCACGTCTGCATCTGCTCCTCCTCTGTTAATAAACGCCATCAGCGAAAGGTGCCCTTCCAGGTCAGACTGTTATATCCGCTTCTTCCGGTGTGGCAGCCTCCACATTAGTGGGAAGCAACGTGGGTTGGAGTACCGCATGCGGAACAACATGGCCTGGTAGACATCCGGTGAAAATCAGGCAGTTGCATCGGTGAATGAATGTGTAAACAATTCCCATTATTCCTATCCCAATTGATCTGCGGCCGAATAAGGATGGTAACCAGCGAATCCCATTTTGATTGGCAAATTGAGCATGAAACTGCCTTGCAACAGGAGACAAAAAATCATGGTGGAGACTTGTCCTAATATTCGCCACTTAAAATATCCCTTTTTCTGTCCACATTAAGATGGGAGCAAGATTATGATGATATGTTCCACTGAAAGGGGGAAATGGGTCTTCAGAAAGTCACAGGAATATTGTTACCATCGAGGACAGGAGCCTCGCTTCATGATATTTCACTCGGTAGTGTGTACCGTTTGCAGCATCGTCCAGGCAGCAACTCCAGCGACTGGAACAATGACCAGAGCTGTCGAGACACTCGTCACTCTCACAGTTTTCCAGACAGTCAGAAACATGTTTTGCCGAGAATTATATTTCCGTCTGATACTGTTCTTCGCTCTATCTCTTTCAATTAGCTGCTTGAAAGACTGCAATCGTACAGAAGAGAAGTTAATCTCAGCTTTCTGAGGAGCAATTGGAAACAGTTTATAAATGATGCATATATCACAAAGGAATCAACAAATCCATTGCGAGCGTTGATATATTAATCAATGAACGGATGTATTGATTAATGTCGTTGTTGACAATAAAATTGCGGAATAGGAACTGAAATTAACTGCTTTTGCAACAAATGGCAGCTGTTTACGATTTAGGAATAAAAACAATTCTGAAGAAGATACGAGTCAAATGGTGAGACTGGCGCAGTCAGCCTCACACATGGTAATCAATGTGTGAGAAAGTAAAGGAAAGAAGTGACTCGGCCTGGAGTGAGCCCAGAGACGCACATCGATACCAATTCCACAATGGAAATATCATGGGGCGAATTTTACCAATAAGCCGAGAGCCACTCATCGGTACGAGTTCCACAATAGACACGAAGTGGTTTACTGCAAAAAGAGAAGGAATTGTGATGGAAAGGTGAAATTGAACAGATTTCTGCACAAACTTATATTGGTGGCGAGGTGGAGAATGAGCAGACACAGAATTGGGAAATGTGATTGAGATCGTCAAGGAGTCATATATTGTTGCTACAGAGAGGTAGGCTTTTCCGCCCCTCCAGATCATCCCGCTTTGATCTTCCACCTACTCACTTTTATCTGCACATTTATCTGTCCGTCTCTCATTCACCTTCTCAACCTACTCAACCTTCTCTGAAGTGTTACTATTGCATCCTTATCTACCACTTACGCGGTCAGTTGCTTCCAATTTTGCTCAACCATCTGAGGGAATTAAACTTCCCACACAACGCTCTGCCATATTTCATCTTTCTCCACCACGAACCAATGAATTCTAGATATAGATAATTTGTATAGGGTCAGGGGTGAAGGCAAGGCAGCGCAATTGGAAAAATTGTATCAGCTCAAAATTGAATGGCGAAGCAGACTCAATGGGACAAAAGGCCTCCTCCTGCTCCTTTTTCGTATGGGCTCATTCACCCAGTAGATCGGGAAAATCTGCGGGCTTTCACCCTGACTGTAACTCACACAATGTTGTGTACTTCTATAAGATCTCCACTCATTTTCTCGCCCTTCAGGGAATGAATTCGTAATCAATTTAACCTTTCCCTCTCAATTCTGCCCCCATTTCTCGAACACTGCCTTGTAAAGGATTAGAGAACGCACATTTTGAAGATTAACTATATTTGTTAACTGCATCTAGGTGACCAGAACAACACTCGTATTTCTAATTCCTCAACTCGATGTTGTACAGCTTCGATATAAAGTCCCAACTCCTGAAAGCACTGAATTAATTGTGTACACCAATGTGACTGGAGCATTAAATGCAGCCCGAATTGCCTGTGACGCCACTTTCTTGGAATTACCGATCTGACTCACGGGTCTCTTAAAAAATGTGCAATGACGCCCCACAATTCAATATGTGCATTTTACTGTCTTGTAAATTTTCCACACAACGCAGACGTCCTCATTCTTCTCTGCGTTCAATTCCAATCGCCATTTATCTAACCGATTCCCAGCACGTCGAGATCACGCAATAAGCTCGGTTGACCTTCCTCTCTGTACACAACACCGCAAACTTGGACTCGTCCATATTTCTTTCTTATCCAGTTTTTTAATATATTGATATTTAAATAATTAATATGGATGTTAGGTAACAGTGGACCAAACATCAATCCCTGTGGTATACTAGTCACCGTTGAATATCCACCCATCCGCTCTCTTTCTTCTACCGCAAGAGCAGCGTTGGATTCCTGTTGCTTTAGTCTGATGTGACTGAATAAAACGTGGAAGTCAACGTGCGATTTTCACACGCTGAAAAAAATGAAGAGACTCAGCATTGACTCCCGGGACATAAGGAACACTTCGGATTTGCAGTACACGAATTCAATAATGCGAAAATAACGTAGTGACATTTGATGGCGACCTATTTTGGTGATTCTCAGTATATTCACGCTATCGATGATCGAAAGGGAAATTACATCAAACTATATCGGGAAAAAGAAAATAACTTTGTGGCATATAATAGAATAGCTCGGGAATAGAATTGCTAATTTTATTCAAACAGATAATGGGTTGAGAAAAAGTAGTGGAATTATGAAACTTTGATTAATAAGAACATAATACATACGAAATAGGAGCAGGTGTAGTCTATCCGGCCCATCGAGGCTGCTCGTCTATGTAGTAAGATCATGCCTGATCTATCCGTACACTCAGATCCATCTGCCTGCATTTTCCCAATAACCCTTAATTCCTTTACTATGTAAAAGCCTGTATCTTAAATATATTTAGTGAGGAAGCCTCAAATGCTTCCCTGGGTAGAGTATTCCACAGATTCACCACTCTCTGGGAAAGACAGCTTCTCCCCATCTCCGTCGTAAACCTTTTCCACTGAATTTTGAGGTAATGACTCAACTACCAATGACAACAACTTTCTGACTACTATCTTATCTATTCCATTAAAATTTTGTATGTTTTATATACGATCCCCTCTGATTCTTCTGGACAGCAGAGAGTATAGTCCCAGGGGGCAAGATGTCTCCTCAGATGTTAGCCACTTCCTCCTGGAGTCCACCTGGTGAACATCCTCTGCATTGCCTCCAAAGGCAGTGTGTCCTTCCCAGAGTATGGAGACCAAAATTGCACACAGTACTCTGGGTGTGCCTCACCATTTCCTTGTATAGTTACAGCATAATGTCGTTAAAGTTAGATAGATTGCACGGATTGACAAAGATCTGGGGTCGCCAAGTCATTCATTGGGGAAGGTCAGGTTCTTCGTGCTGAACGGCCCATGCAAGTGTGGAAAAGCATTGTTCTTCAAACTGTCCACGACCTTCACTAACTTCCTGAAGAAACTGACCCCTTTTAATGTCAAGTCCTTGCAATATCGAGATTGAACTTTGCTTTAAAATATTTCGAGGAATACAAGTACAATTAATTTTATTGTGATATATGCCACCAGCTGTTACTGCGACTTCCTTCACTGAAACTACCGGAAATGATAGCAACGAACGAAAGAAAACAATGAACAGATGTTCTTGTTAAACAAATATTTAATTTCATCTGTGGAGCTTAGCTCCTTCCCTCAATGTCAGAAGCGAATGTGCTTCGCAAAATATTACAGAGTAAATCGTCTTCAAGATGATTGCCTTTGCAAAAAGCAACACTTATATATAGCTGAAGCAGCTGAGGCCAGTTGTAATAGAACATAACCTCGCATATTCACATTATATTTTGTTTTATAGTACAAAAATTGAAATATCCCTGATGAGTCAAATTCATGGCACGGTGACAAAGTGAGTAAAAACAGTTCAACGTATGTGTTTGTGAAGCTGGTTGTCACTAATGTGACTGATGAGAAAATTACACTAAGTGACCCAGAGGTATTGTGCTCACTTGCAATATAACTCTTGCTAAACCGGTGAGAAGTTCATCTGAGCAGTTGTAACGTTTTGTATAACTGAACACTGCCTTTGACGGAATATGGGATATCCAGCGATTTACCACATCGTGCGCATTTTCTATCCTGCACTGGTTGCGACTGGTGTCACTGGTAAGATACTGGATCTGGTTACTCTGTGTATGGTGCGGTCGTTTTGCTTCTGTTCCGCTGCACTCTTCGTACTTTTACAAGCACAAATGCTACCGTCGCCTGAAATATTCTCTTTTTTTCCCCAGATGGAGGGTTCAAGCATGTGATAGTTTAGTTTTCTTTTTCCATATTTTTCCCGATGTATTTTTTTTCATGTCAACTAGTTTGCTGCCGACATTGACATAGTTTCATAGATCCACACTGCTCGGATTTCTGAAGCGAGACTGGTCTATGCTGTACTCGGTTGCGGTTTCTGTCAGTGCCTACGACCTGACAAAAACAACACTGCAGGTGTTTGCAAAGGACCGGCCAGTCTGTTGACACGCAGGTCTGTTCTTCCATATGTCACGTAAAGAGAACTTGTGATTTATATCTCATTGATTAAACTTTTTTCCCACAACATATAATCCCTTCAGCTGTTTAAGCTCCCATAATTTAATTGTTGTTGTTTACTGGAGCAAACGACAGCTCACCACTACGTGAGTTACGGAAATCAAAAGCCCAAATCTAAACTGTCAGAAGGGCGCCAACTCATTGCTGCTTCAGTCCATTATTCTCCATCAGCAAGTGTGCATGGACCGAGTCTTCACACAGTGGATTTCTGCTTTTCATCTTAAAAGCAAACATGCTCTGCATGTGGAGAATGGCATTTACAGCTAACGATGTTTCTGTTTACATTTTCTACGCTCATTTCTTGTAGTTAATTTAACGGCCATTGTAATCCTATCTCTGGGAAAATGCGGACTCTCCAAATGCATCACACGTTACCTGGTTGGAATGGCAACAGCGGATCTGATGGTGGTTATCGTTGTTGCTTTAGTGGAACAGACCAACTATATCTATATTTATTCCAAATCCCTGCTCATCACTCCTGTATGCACACTAACACTTATATTTGTGTTGGTAACGATCGACTGCTCTGTTTGGTTTACGGTCAGTTTTACCTTCGATCGTTTCATCGCAATATGTTGTCGAAAGCTGCGGGAACGATACTGCACTGAGAGAACAGCAACGGTGGTTATGGTGACCGTGGTTATTGTGAGCTGCGGGAGATGTGCCCCGGTTTACTTTGCCGTTGAACCATACGCCATTATTGACAACATACCGTGGCGTTGCGCCGTCACAAATGAATACTCTACTTCACCCGTGTGGAGAGGATACGAATTACTGGACAGCATTTTAACACCATTGCTACCAATCGGCTTAATTCTGGTGTTCAATGGGTTAACGGTAAGACATATCATTGCGGCCAATAGAGTCCGCAGAGGACTAAGGAAGAGCAGTGAAAATCAGAAGGACACCGAAGTTGAAAACCGCCGGAAATCGATGATTTTGTTGTTTGCTATATCAGCTAATTTCATATTGTTGTGGATACCAAATGTAGCTCGTTCCCTGAAATGGCAACCGCAAAACTATTTTTATCAGGACAGATATTTGAGTTCCCCGGTATATATACTACAGCAATTTGGGTTCATGTTGCAAATGCTCAGTACGTGCACCAATACTTGCATCTATACACTGACACAGAGAAAATTCAGAAAAGAGCTGAAGAATGGAATGAAGTACGTGTGTACCTTAAATGGCCATCTGTGTAGATAACGCCCACTGCGTTTGCAATTCAGAGCAGTTTTCGAATAAAACAGTTTAAAAATGATTTGATTTGTCATGAATTCAAACATTCATTCGCCTGTTCATCCAGAAATTACAAAATCTTAATGGAGCACTTGAATATAGACATGACTCAATGAGACAGGGAATGGAAGATATTGTAGAGTAAACCTGGTTGACCAGAGATGTGGAATACCTCGTCACGAAGAAGAAAGAAATATATTTAAGGTTCAGGAAGAAAGGATCAGTCAGGGCTTTGGAATGTCACAAGGTAGCCAGCAAGGAAATTAACAATTAATTTAGAAGGGGACATGAGAAGGCCTTGAAGAGTCGCATTAAGGTACGTGAAGAACAGAACGGTGAAGGGGGAGAGAGACTGGATCGATCAGAATTAAAATAGTAAGAATGGGTCTAGAGTGCAAGGGGGCTGTGAGGCACCTTTATGATACTTTGCTTCAGTATGCACCGCAGAGCGGGACCTTGATGAATATGGATTAAGTGTAAAAAAGAAGATGCGCTAACGATAATAGTTATGCGCTAGAAAAGTGTAAAACATTAAAATAATCATTCCTTGGTGCTAGAAAGAATATACTTTGGATAAATCGGGTGAAGATATTGCTGCTATTTTGGATATGATATGATATTTGCGTTAACACTGGCCACAGAAGTAGTACCCGAGCATTGGAGGATAGCAAATGTTTTTGTCTTTGTTCAAATAACTCAGTGAGGATAGCCCAGAGATTTACAGTCCAGTGTGTCTTCCGTCAGTTATTGGCATACTGTTGGAGAGTATTCTTAGGGAGGGAACATCTGAGTATCGGGAGAAACATATTCTGGTTTGCGATAACCGGCATTGTTTTGCGAGGGTAGGTCATCCTTTATGACCTTGACTGATTTCATTGAAAAGTGAAAAATAAAAAAAATATACCGATGAAGTCAGAGCATTAATTGTGTAAGGTGTTTGACCGGGCAATGCATGGTAGGCTCATTCAAAACGTCAGAGAGCATTGCATGGAGGGAAACCTGATTGCGTGGAATCCGAATTGGTTTATTAACAGAAGAAAGGCTAGCAGATGAGGCACTAGATGGAGGAAAGTCTTCCTGGAGGACAGTGGCCTGTGATGCTCCGCACGGAAGGTATAAACTTTAGTTGAATTTACGATTATATCTCGACTCTGTTGTTGCAGTGTTCTGAGAGGAAGACTTTGATCTGACCATCTAGCAGCACTTAGATAATTCATTGTATTAGGGCTGACGATGCAAACAGCACGCTGAATTTCAGAATGGATATGCAGGCTACATAGCCTGAACTCCCGTCTCTATATTACAGAGCAGATGCTACAATGGAATTGTTAAAATGGAATTCTAAAAGGCAAAATTTCAAAGCCTTCAGCAGCATTTTTCCTGCTTTATAAATTAACTTGCCTTCCACAATTCGTTCAAATTAATTTGTCCTAATGCCAACTTAAATTTGAACAGTAGATTTATCGTACCCAGAATAGATACATTCATATCTCGATCCCGTTTACCATAATTTCACATGGCTGGTGTGAAATCAGCGTCTCTTTCTCAAGTATTTACAAAAAAGCAGACAGATAACACGATCTAAATGAACACGTAAGGCAGAACAAACATTCAAGTTTGCAATGTTCTACCTTCAAATCCGTTGGCAGTAACTTGCGCATATAGAATACACAGTTAATTGCCATAGTGAAATCCCTGATCACATATTCTAAAGAGCAGGGAAATGAACCTGGTGAGGTGTCAGTTTTCTCAGTGAGAGAGCATTTTGGAGATAGTGATCACAATTCTATCTCCATTGCCATAGCATTGGAGGGATAGGGACAGACACGTTTAATTGTAAGGAGAAATATGAGGCTATCAGACAGGAACTTGGAAGCATATTGGAAAGACCTGTTCTCGGGGAAACGTCCGGAAAGAAAATGTTCTGGAGACATTTGCCTGGAGTTCTGAGTGGTGCATTCCAATGAGACAGGGGGAGGATGGTAGGGTACAGGAACAGTGGTGTATAAAGGCTGCTGTAAATCTGGTCAAGAAGAAAAGAAGAGCTTACGAAAGATTCAAAAGTTGGTAATGATACGTATCCGGATGATTATAATTGTAGCAGGAAGGAGCTTAAGATTGGAATTCGGAGCACCAGAAGGGGCCATGAAAACACCTTGCGGACAGGATTCAGGAAAACCCCTAGGCATTCTTCACGTATGTGCAGAGCAAGTGGATAAGACGTGAGAGAATAGGACCAATCAAGTGTGACAGTGGAAAAGTGTGTATAGAACCGGAGGAGATGGCAGAGGTACTTAATGAATACTTTGCTTCAGTATTCTAAAGGGAAAAATATCTTGGCGATTGTAGCGATAACTTGCAGCAGACTTAAAAGCTCGACCATGCAGATACTAAGAAAGAGGATGTGCTGGAGCCTTTAGAAAGCATCAAGTTGTACAAGTCACTGGGACCGGACAGGATGTACACCAGGGTACTGTCGAAAGAGAGGGAGGAGATTGCAGAGCCTCAGGCGATGATCTTTGCTTCATCAGTGAGGACGGGAGAAGTTTATAGGCCAGTGAGTCTTACTTCAGTGGTTAGTATGTTGGTGGAGAAGATACTGAAAGGCAGGATTTATGAACATTTGAAGAGTCATAATATGATTATGAATTGTCAGTATGACTTTGACAGAGGCAGATCGTGCTTTACGAGTCGGATTGATATTTTTAAGAATGTAATTAAGTACATTGAGGAAGGTAGAGCTATAGGTTTAGTCCGTATGGATTTTAGCAAGGCATTTGATAAGGTAAAGCAAGCAATACTTATTGAGAAACTAAGGAAGCATGGGATCCAAGGAGATATTACTTTGTTCATCCAGAAATGGCTTGCCCTATGAAGGCAAAGTGTGGTTGTAGACGGGTAATATTTTTCATGGAAACCGGTGATCATTGGTGTGCCTCGGGGATCTGTTCTGCGATCCATACTCGTTGTGAGTAAAAGAAAAAGATGAGGATATGTAGGGATGTGTTAGTAAATTTGCTGATGACACGAAGATTGAGGGAGTTGCGAAAAGTGTATAGGGTTCTCAGAAGTTACACCGGGACATTGTTAAAGCGTAAAAATGGGCAGAGAAGTGGCGGATGGAGTTCAACTGATGTATGTTTGCAGTGATTCATTTTGGTAGGTCAAATATGATGCAGAATATGGCATTAAAGGGAAGATTCTTGGCAGTGGGGAAAACAGTGCGGTCTAGGGTTCCGAATCCAAAGCACATTCACAGCTGCTACGCAGTTTGACTCTATGGTTAAAAGGCATACGGTTCATTGGCCCTAATCAATCGTGCGGTTGTGTTTAAGAGCAGAGAGATAATGTTGCAGCTATATAAGACCCTGGTCAGATCCTACTTGGAGCACTGTGCACACGTCTGGTCGCCTCACTACAGGAAGGGCGTGGAAACCATAGAAAAGGTGCAGAGCAGATTCAGAAGGATGTTGCCTGGATTGGAGCATTCCTCATGAGAATAGGGTGAGTGAACTCGGCTTTTTCTCCTTGGAGCAACGGAGGATGACAGGAGATTTAATAGAAGAGTGCAGGAGACCTAATGGAGAACTAGTAGATTAATGAGAGGCATTAATCGTGTGGATAGTCATTCTTTTTCCTAGTGCTGAAATGGCTAGCACAAGAGGGCACATTTTAAGGTGTTTGGAAGCAGGTACAGAGGAGATATCTTGTTGTACAGTTACTCATTGGCAGTTATGATATTGTGGCCATCACTGAGACGTGGCTAAAGGATACATGACTCTGGGAGCTGAACGCCCAAGGATTCACGGTTTATCGGAAGGATAGACAGGTAGGTAGAGGGAGTGATGTGGTTTAATGATAAGAAATGATATTAAATAGTTAGAAAGAGTTAATATAGGAGGATCGGAAGGTACAGAATCTTTATGGTTTGAGCTAAGAAATCGCAGGGGTAAAAGGACCCTGATGGCGGCTATCTACTGGTCCCCAAGCAGCTGCAGTGTTGTGGACTACAGATTACAACAAGAAATAGAAAAGGCTTTCCAGAAGGGTAGTGTTACGATAATTGTAGAGGATCTTAACTTGGATTGGGAAAATCAGGACGGCACTGGATCTCTGAGAATTTGTCGAATGTCTACGAGATGGCTTTTGAGAACAGCTTGTTGTTGAGCCCCTAGGGGATCGGTTGTACTGGATTGGGTATTGCAAAATGAAACAGAGGTGATTAGAGAGATGGAAGTGAAGGAACCCTTAAGAGACGTATTCAGCGGTGGGAAAGGCTTTACCTGCTTCGGGCTGGCTGTATCTACAACTTTTCATTGGCAATTATATTCAAGGATGTTGAGTTACTGTACCGGACGATAATGCAAAAAGTCAAGATATTCCCCACCATATATAAACTAGGAAGGCTTTTCACCAAACTGTGCTCCTCCAACTCCAAGGCTCTACACTGAGAATCCCAGTCAATATTGAAGGAATCAGTCCCACAATCACCTGCTAGTTAATAAATCCTCCATAACCTGTCTGCAGTTCTGCTCCTGTTTCTGCTGATGGCATTTCAAAGACCATTGGAATCTGTAGCACACAACATCTCCAGATTTTCCTTTATCAACAGCGTGAAAGTTGCCCAATGGGAGAAAGGTGACTATTAGTGTGAATTGTAATACATGCTCGGATTTTACAGGTCTCTGTCTTTGAAGACTGCAGAGAGCTGAGGGCTTTATAGGTCCGTGATGGTAAGATTTATTGTCCCTGGGGTCAAATGCTGACTGTTCTTCTACGATCTCATACCTGTTTACAGCAGAGATTCCCCATCCCATAGATGATCCATGATGATTTGTAATACTTTGTGTCCCTGCGCTACCACATGTCTTATTCTTGCTCTCTACTGGCATTGCCCCGTGACTTTCTGCCTGATCAGCAGTGCATATCCCCCACCTCTTTGATCTCACTCTGAACTGTCTAAATTACCTGAATCGTGTAATGATCAGCTGCCAGTCCTCCCCTTCTCTCAATAAGATGCCTGCATTGGCTCAATCACTGAGTCATATATTTAAGTGCACCTGTATTACATGTTAGACACGCTCTACTGAAATAAACTCACTTCTGCCCCTCGGTGCTACCGTGCTCAATAACGTGGCCGCATCTGGACATCTTCTGGTGTTCCTTGACCTCGTCTCTACCTTTTACTCAATGTTACTTGCTGACCTGTAGCTCTAGTTCGCATCGCATTCCCCGTCACCCTCAACAACACCCGGCCTCCATATGCCACATGTTAATGCTCTGCCACGTTAGCTACAGTAAACTTCCCCGTTAGAATATGAAATCCTTTTTAGTACAGGTGCAAAACCCCTTACACACGTTCCATCTATCCTGGAAGAGAGCCTAATAATCTGAGTGTAAGTTGTCTTCCTCTTGCACAGATATATAACATCATGTTTACTGTACCTGACATCTTAAGTTTGTAACACCAGAAGTAATCCTGAGTTTACTAACCCAAGATTGCTACTTCGTAAGCCAGAAGTCTTCTTAATCACCCAATTAATTAGTTTGGGAATTTGAGGGATCTATAGACTTACATACCACGACTCTCCTATCCCCCAAGACAGCAATAAAATATGACATTTGTACTCTGTATTCCAGTTTGTTTTTTCATGGTGTATCTGCTCATACTCTTCCTGATGGAACTCAATCTGCCATATCTCTGCGCAGTCCCGCACATTCTGTAACATTCCCGTTCGTGTTTTTTTTTTTTTTGAGAGTTACCTTCCAAATACCCTGTTGCGTGATTTCAAAAATAACTATAATTTATTGATATATGTTTATTAATTACAACTATAATTTCAATAATTAGCATGTCTCTGCCTCTGTATTTGTAATCTACCAAACCGCCCTTTTCATCCATTATTCGCGACTCCTTTGTCGACTGTTCAATCTGAGTTGGCACAGTCAATATAACTTCGATACAGACCTGGATTAGTCCAGTCGCAATCAAGAGACAATCTACAGATACCGGGAATCCAAATAGCACACGCAGTTGCTACAGGAGCTCCGCAGTACAGGAAAGGAGCAAACAGTAGCTAAAACCTGTCAGCAGCGTTGAATCTATTTTTTCTCCAGTCCCGCTGAAGGGGCTCGGCCCGAAAGATCGGCTGTACGTGTTTGCATAGACTCCGCCTGGTCTGATGCATTCCTCCTGCATGTTGCGTATGGTTAGCCTATATCACAGCATGCATTTCTCTCTTTCTCTCTCCCTCACTCTTCATTCCTCCGTCTCCCTCTCACTCTCTTTTACAGCTACATCAAATGAAAAAACATTTTGACGTCGTTGTAAAACTTTTAAAATTCTGTTCCCTGAATTTGTTTCACGGTGGCAGAGAGAAGAAGAAGCTGCGCGCACAGAAAGAAAGCGGAATCAGGTTGATAGAAACCACGGGGTATAATAGGAGCAGAGGTAGCAGATACCGCCAAAATATACTGAAATATCAAGCAGTTTAGTTAGAACCCGGAAGCCGGGTTAACAGGTTCGCCTCAAGCTTCAACTTAATCGGGGCGGGAGGTGAGGTGCAAGGAGGAATTTTCTGGCACTCAGACACCAGTGATACCATCGGGATAAAATCAACAGCTGTTTTTTTTTTGTTCAAAGGCAACGCACACAATATACTGTGGGATGGTAACGGACCTGGCAGTAACTATGGCAGCTGTTCATCGCATAGTATCCACTAACGCAGAATAGGAGCATGAAGTGCTGAGATGTAATACTTTACTGCCTTTGTTGTTAACGTTTAATGAGTTACAAAATTTTGGTTCAGAGGGTATTTCACCACATTCTTGAATTCCTTTCGGAACTTGCTCTGAGTCACGGTGTTGGTGCAGTGTTGGTGCAGGAACCGAAAATCCGGAGCATTCCTGATGTTTCTTTTGTGATGTAACTGGGATCCGTGACAAAATAAAAAAAAAATACATTGATATCCGCTGATAGATATAAAATACGATCTGCGTTACCCTCAACAATATGAAACTACCAGTTATTCCGAAGTGCAAAACGATGGATTTGCGTCGGTTCTCCATCTCCCGGTCCCTGTCTTTCTCTCCATTCCTGCGGGCTCGACAGGGAGCTCCTGGGACAAAGGAGTGGAGAGAATCCGCCTGACAATCAGGATATTGAATAGTAACATCAGAAAGAATGGGACACAAGGCGTTACAATGCAGTGAAACATCGCAAATGCCGCCCATAAGGGAAAGATTTTGCAGTACGATGCATGAACACCAAGGGACACCATCAATTATTAGCAAAAGCTCGTATACAAATCCCCAGGGGGCAGTCTCTCCACAGGCCAGCACAGTCACTGTCCCGATAACCACAGCCGCTGTGCTCTCGGTGCAATATTAAATGTTTTCAGCTTCTCACAGCAAATGGCCACAAATCGATCGACGGTGAAAGCGAGTGTCAACCGTATATAGGTCGCTTGTGCTCGCAAAAACCAACCATCCGCCTAATCTGCACGCAGGGGTAATGAACAGAAATGATTGAGGAAGGTATATCCAAGCAGTCCACGTGAGCAGCGGTTCCGTGATATCGACCAGGAGATCGGGCACTGCCATCCCACCAGGTAGCGAGTGACACATTTGGAGAGACCGCATTTTCCCCGGGATAGGAGCACAATGGCCACCAGATTTGCTGGAAGAGAGGCAGGGAACAGCAATTTGAGAAAATACCGAGCAGATGGCGAAGCAACAGTTTAAGAAGATCCTATAATATTGTTGCACTTAGCGTTAGAAAGGACATGGGAGGGTGTTGAGCCAGCGGAGGCATTGAAGGAAGGAGTTTACACAGTAAAATGAAATCAATAAGTTCCGAATACAGACTCCTTACTGATGACCGAAATGTGAATTGGCAGCGGAAAGCTAACACTGGGTAACTCTCTCCTCAGAGTCACTTCTGCGTCTCATATGAATGAAATAAGAACAAGTCGCTATTGGAGAGACTCTTCCATTAGACAGTCACAAGCTTCCATCGTGTTCCCTGTCAGCGACAAACAGCCGAAGGAAGGAACAAAGACAGGAAATGCTGGAAGCACTCATCCAGACAAAACACAATATGTGGAAAAACAAAACAGATATAGTGCCTTTTCGCAGAACTGTTTTCAGAAATACTCTTGACACGAGTTACCTTTCTCGTTCCGTACAAGCTACTTGAGAGTTAGTGCTTCCACCATTGCCTCTGTTTGCTTATCTTTACAGCATTTGCCACCTCACTGTCTTTACAGACAACATTGTCTCTGAGGTAAACATTAGACAGACTGAAGTAGATAAATACATCAAAATTCTTGGGCAGCACCTCAGCAGAGAGTAATTTGATTAAATGCCGGAGTTCCAATTGAGTCTTGTCACGGAGCATCCACATTTACAGATTTCACGTTCCTGTGTACAGAATTAGTCAACCGGTCGAGGGCAGAGAGATGGAGTAAAAGGGCCAATTTCGATTAGGGAAGATCTGAACATTAGTGCGATTCAGGGACGGGGGCCGAGATGCTCACAGTCTACAAAAGTGATTCGAAAAAGAAAGCACTATTGGTAACCTTAGGTAATTTCTACGTATGTACGTGTTTGGTACTGCATTGTGTGCCAAAGGGCCTGTATTGGGTGGTTGGGCTATATGTATACCCTTCTACCTGTGAGGTTACATAATCGGATGAAAACTATGGCAAATGAATCCGAGAATGTTGGTTTATCTGCAATAGGTTCTAGGGTGGGCAAATCTGAATGCACAGATCATGGAACTTTAGGGAGTAGAAGTCTGAATTTCAATTTTATTCTCTTAAAAGCTGCAATTTCCAATTAATAACCATATAACCATATAACAATCACAGCACGGAAACAGGCCATCTCGGCCGTCCTAGTCCGTGCCGAACTCTTAATCTCACCTAGTCCCACCTACCCTCACTCAGCCCATAACCCTCCACTCATTTCCTGTCCATATACCTATCCAATTTTACCTTAAATGACACAACTGAACTGCCCTCTACTGCTTCTACAGGTTCTTTACTTCTTCTGCTTCCACACAGCTATCATTTTCTGAGTAAAGAAATACCCCCTCGTGTTTCCCTTAAACTTCTGCCCCCTAACTGTCAAATCATGTCCTCTCGTTTGAATCTCCCCTACTCTCAATGGAAACAGCCTATTCACGTCAACTCTATCTATCCTCAGAATTTTAAATACCTCGATCAAATCCCCCCTCAGCCTTCTACGCTCCAATGAATGGAGACCTAACTGGTTCAACCTTTCTCTGTAACTTAAGTGCTGAAACCCAGGTAACATTCCAGTAAATCGTCTCTGCACTCTCTCTAATTTATTGATATCTTTCCTATAATTCGGTGACCAAAACTGCACACAATATTTGGCCTTACCAATGACTTGTAAAATTTTAACGTTACATCCCAACTTCTGTACTCAATGCTTTGATTTATAAAGGCCAGCGTTCGAAAAGCCTTCTTCACCACCCTATCTACACGAGACTCCACCTTCAGGGAACTATGCACTGTTACTCCTAGATCTCTTTGTTCCACTGCATTCCTCAATGCCTACCATTTACCCTATATACCATCTGGCCAAGATGACTTATCAGTTACCCCATTACCTTTTCTCAAGTCATGGAGAGTTCAGACATTTCAATCCCCTTGCCACCTGGAACATCCAACACACTGCCAGTGCCTTACACAGTGAGACTGATGTAAAATACTTATTTCGATCGTCCGGTATTTCATGGTCCCACATTGCTACATCAGCCGCATCGTTTTTCAACGGGCCGATATCCACTCTCGTATCTTTATTTCACCTTATTAATCTGAAGAAGCTTTTGGTATCCTCGTTAATATTATTAGCCAGCTTACTATCATATTTTAATTGTACCTAAATGATGACTTCTTACTAGTTGTGTGCTGTTTTTTTTTAACTTAACAATCTTCCAACTTACCACTAACCTTGCCGAACTATACGCCCTCTCTTTTTCTTTTTATGTTGGTTTTGACATTTCTTGTTAGCCATGGTGGTGTCATCGTTTCTTCAGAATACATCTTCCTCTTTCGGATGTATATATCCTGTGTCCTCCGCTTTGCTTCTAGATATTGCAGCTGTTGCAGTTCAGCTGTCATTCCTGTCATTGCTTTAGGCCAACTCCTCACTCCCACCTCGTTACTCCGCTATAATACCGACACATCTGATTATAGCTCTCTTCAAATTTCAGGGGGCAATTCGGTCATATATTGATCACTTTTCCCGAAGGGATCTTATAGCTGAAGCTCCCTTAGCAGTTTTTGTTATTTGTGCATCACCCAGTCCAGAATAGCCGATCTTCCAGTGGACTCAGCGACGAGCTGCTCTCAAAATCCATCTCGTAGGCACTCTATATATTCAGGCTACAGTAATCGAGCAGCAACTTGATTTTCCCAATCTACCTGTATATTGGAGTCTTCCATGACAATTGTAACATTGCCCTTGCAGCCTGCGTTTTCTATGTCCTGATGTGATCTTAGCGAAATTTTGGATGTCTGCATGCGATTTTCCGTGTTCTTTTTTTACCATTGCAGTTCCTTCTGCCTATCCATAGTAATTCAACATTATCTAACCCTACGTCACCCTTTCTAAAGATTTGATTTCATTTTTTAGCAGCACACAACGCCACGCCCTCTGTCCACCTGACAATTCCTTACAAAGTGTATTTGGACATTAATCTCCCAGCTTAATCTTCTTTCAGCCACGATTCAGTGTTGCCTACAACATCATATATAGCAAAGAGTAACTGTGCTGCAAGTTCATCCACCTTATTCCGCTTTCCACAGCGCATTCAACTTCAACACTTTCACTCCTGTATTCACCGTTTTTGCTTTAGTCGCACCATCGTCAACCTCTCCATTCTTAACTTCACCTGAGGACTTGCCAACACCTGTCTCCTCAGCAAGCTGTTCTGGCACTCCGGTTTCCTACCCCAGTCCTACATCCGATCAATGTCCCGCTGTCTCCCTCAGATCTCCTCAGCAAGTTATTCTGCCACTCCGGTTTCCTACCCCAGTCCTACATCCTATCAGTGTACCGCTGTCTCTCATAGATCTCCTCAACAAGCTGCTCTGGCACTCCGGTTTCCAACCCCAGTCCTACATCCTGTCAATGTCCCGCTGTCTCCCATAGATCTCCTCAACAAGCTGTTCTGGCACTCCGGTTTCCTACCCCAGTCCTACATCCTATCCATGTCCCGCTGTCTCCATCAGATCTCCTCAACAAGCTGTTCTGGTACTCCGGTTTCCTACCCCAGTTCTACATCCTATCAATGTCCCGCTGTCTCCCTCAGAACTCCTCAACAAGCTGTTCTGGCACTCCGGTTTCCTACCCCAGTCCTACATCCTATCAATGCCCCGCTGTAGCCTCTGACAGCTCTCCATACAATCCACAACACCTCCAACTTACCTCTGACATCTGCTCTGTACCTACTCCCCAGCACCTCGTCCTCGTGTCCTCTTGTGGCAACGACTTCAGCCCTAGGGAAAGGTGTCTGACTATCCACACAGTCAATTCCTCTCATCATCTTGTACACCGCTATCAGGTCAGCTCTCATCCTCCGTCACTCCGAGGAGAAAAGGCAGAGTTCACTCAACCTATTCTCAAAAGGCATGCTCCCCAATCAAGGCAACATCCTTGCAATTCCCCTTTGCACCCTTTCTATGGCTTCCACATCCTTCCTGTAGTGGGGCGACCAGAACTGAGTACAGTCCTCCAAGTGGGGTCTGACCAGGGTCGAACATAGTTGCAACATTACCTCTCTGCGCCTAAACACATTCCCACGATTGATGACGGTCAATGGACCGCATGCCTTCTTAACCACAGGTTTCGAAATATCAGGGAGCATCTGGTCATTGCGGGCGACCCTTCAATGAGCTGAAGACAGAGAAACTGAGGCTGTCCTTGAATCTGGTGGTTCTGCTTTCTGGCGGATCAATCTTCTGCCCGGAGGAATCGGGAGAAGACTAAAGATCTGGAATGAGTTTGTTGATTATATCATTGCTTCAATAAGGCAGTGCGAGTTCTACACAGACCCCATAGGGGGCGGGGGGCACTTTGTTGCCGTAATGCGCTGTGCTGCCGTCAAAGCCCTAATCAATAGACCACAAGTGGAAAATACAGTGGGAATTAATTTAAATTGGAAATCACATACTCAGAGAACAAAATACCTTTGTACAATACTGTGTTCATATCTTTCCTTTTCCTGCACATTTGCAGTTTGTGTCTCTCTAAGAGCCGCTAACATAACGATATTCCTCTAGCAACACCTGAAAACAAACTTGCAAACGAAAATCTGGATTGAACTTACTGCCGCTATCGTCTATGCTACACCCTTTGGTGTTCGGCAGATCCACATCGTGTATATATCTACTCAGACTATTATTGCATTCATCCCATAAGCCTCTATCACATCTTCGGCCGCAATTTCCTTTGCATAGCAATACTTTCCCATCCCACGGGTCTTCCCACCGTTGTACATAGAAACATAGATAGTTCACAGCACAGTACAGGTTTCTCTACCCCCAAATCTGTGCCGAACATGTACTTACCTTAGACTTTACACTGGTTTACTCATATCCCTCTATTTTGCTAAGCTCCATATACCTATCCAAAATTCTCTGAAACGATCCTATCATAACTCTATCCACTTATCTCTGGCATCTCCTCTGTACCTTCTTGGAAGCACATTAAAATTGTTATCTCCTGTGTTAGCCATTTCAGCCCAACGAAAAAGACACTGACTGTCCATACGATCAATGCCTCACATTACCTTATACAAGTCTATCAGGCCACTTCTCATCCACCTTCTCTGACTCCAACATCTTTCAAACCACTGTTAGACTAAGTGGCCTATAGTTTCCTTTCTTCTGCCTCTCTCCCTTCTTGAAGAGTGGAGTGACATTTCTGAAATCTTTGTGGGTTGAGCTAAGATATCGCAGGGGTAAAAGGACCCTGATGGCAGTTATCTACAGGCCTCTAATCAGCTGCAGTGATGTGGACTACAAATTACAACAGGAAATAGATAAGGCTTGCCAGAAGGGCAGTGTTATGATAATTGTAGGGGATTTTAACATGTGAGTGGATTGTGAAAATCAGCTCAGCACTGGATCTCAAGAGAGAGCATTTGCAGAACTTGTTGTTGAGCCCACTGGGGGATCGGCTGTACTTGATGGAGTATTGTGTAATGAACCGGAGGTGATTAGAGAGATGGAAATGAAGGAAGCCTTTGGAGGCAGTGATCACAACATGATTGAGTTCACTGTGAAATTTGAGAAGGAGAAGCCGAAATCCGATGTGTCGTTATTTCAGCGGAGTAAAGGAAATTCAGAGACATGAACGAGTTCACTCATCTTCTTCTCATAAGGCATGCCAGCCAAACCAGGAAACATCTTTGTATACCTCCTCTGCACATTTTCTATGGTTTCCATCATTATCCTTGTCGAGAGGCGACCAGAACGGAGTGCAGTACTACAAGTGGGTTCTGACAGGGTTCCAATATTGCTGCAACATTACCTCTGGAGTCCTGAATTCAATCCTACAATTGATGGCGTCCAATGCACCGGATGCTTTCTTAAAAACAGGGTCAACCTGCGCAGCAACTTTCAGTGTCCTATATGCTCTCTCCTATCCTCCACACTGCGAAGAGTCTTACCATTAATACTGTATTCTGCCATCCTACCTGACCTACCACAATGAACCACCTCACACTTATCTAGGTTTAACTACATCTGCCATTTTTCAGTCTTACGTCCTATCAGTGCCTTGCTGTAACCCCTGACAGCCCTTCACACTATCCACAACACTTCGAACCTTTGTGTCATCAAAAGTTTCAACTTGATCTGTTAAGGGGCAAAGTTTGGTATTTGACCAGGTTAAGCTTTATTTGCCATTTCTTTGCAAGTATTTGCTGTTGCATCTGTAATATTTTATTATTTGTGAACTAATTCCAATGTTTTGTTTGATCTTGCATTATTTCCAATTTACATAATTCAATGTGTTGTATTTAAAAGTAATTGGTTATGGTAAATTGTTCCGTGATTAGGCTACGATTAAGATGTGTAATTGCTGGACGGCGGGGATTAAAGGACCACAAAGTCCTATTCTGCGCTACACCTGGATGAACAAATATGTGTTCTAGAAAAAAAATTGATTTCTGTTTAAATTTGAACTGCTCCTTCTGGTGCTTTCGCCTTTCACTTACTTTTATGGTTGTCTACCCTCTCCTGTCAGATTACGTTCTCCAGTACTTCATTTCTTTCATGATTCAAAATCGCAGCTCTTTACATAACACCGTCCCGCTCCCGTTTTCAACCATCACCTTCAACTTGTACTTCCTCCTCCACGCCCGAACAGCTTACTCTGTCTTATTTTCTGTTCCATCTTGATCAAGAGTTATTGGCCTGATATGTCGATTCATTTACTCTAGGATATAATCTTTTTTTTTAAGAAGCTACCTGGTAAGCTGTGTTCGGAGTATTGCTGCGGTGGACTGATTGTCGCAGAGAACTGCTTAATATAAACTGTAAATTCCGCAATCGCTTTTCGAACGTCTCGCGTTTATTTTTTTCTGTTCGTAAAACTTTACTCGTCCTTTTAACTCTTTCACTTGCTTTCAAGTCCGATCAGAGCAACTGTCGGCTCCTGTCTCTAAATCAGCAGCAGCTATTTTAGTACTTAACACTTCCCTTGTCATTCTTAACAAAACAACATGTTCATGGTATATTTCGCCTATTTCATTAATTTAATCTACTTCGTCCATGAGAAAAAACACACACTGGAGTAAAATTAGGCCATTGGGCTCACCAGGGCTTTCCCGCTATTAGGTTACGGCTGATCCATTTTCCCTCTCAGCCCCAATCTCCGGCATTCTTTCCGTAAATATCCGCCTTAAGTATACATAAAAACTTGTCCTCCACAGCTAACTGTGGCAAGGAATTCCACAGATTCGCCACCTTCTGGTTAGATACATTCCTCCTCATCTCCATTCTAGAAGGACGCCCTCTATCCTTAGGTTGTGCCCTCTGCTTCTAACCTCCCCAAGGGTCCGCGGCAAGGTCATCCCATGACGCCTCTCATTAATCTACAGTCAGGGGCTAGTGATCGTCTCTACTGGAATGATTGCAAAAACCTCTCCCGGGTAGAACCACCGACCAACAGTCCAGTTGATCGCTGAAAGGGCCCAGCTCATTTATATTCACTCACCACAAAGTCTGGGTGAGTGCCTTCACGTGTATTTGTTGAAATTTGTTTAAATTTGTTTAAATACAGGGTGACTAAGGAGGTAGCGTCTGGTCTATTAAAGAGGCATAAGGTGGATAATTTTCCACGGGGCAGGCAGGATATACTGCAGATTATTGGGTGAGTCGGGACATTAGATTATGGGGACTTGATCAAAATATATGCTTCTTCCCTAGACGTAAGCAAGGTACCATAAAAGCGGTGATAAATTGTATGTTATTGTTCTTGAAAAGGGGTGGATAATCCTTAAAAAATGTAGAAAGCTGAGACTTACCGGCGATAAGAAATTTGTTGAAGAGGATTCTTAGGGATAGGATGTAGAGTTATCGGACGTAAGCAGACCCCTGGCTCTTCTAATCTTTGCCGACCTGTGTTCTGACCTAGTCACAACGGCCTTCATTAGGACCACGGCCTTTCATACTCCACCCATCAATGCAGCCGTCCAAATGTCTCTGAAATACTGAGATTGAGCCTGCATTCACCACTTCTTCCGGTTACTATTCCCACTCTCACGCCTCCCTTGAGTAATGAATTTCCATCTCTTGGTCCACCTTCACACTTTAAATATGACCTCTTGCTTTAGTCGCACCCAGCTTGAGTGCAGAGAGCCTCAGTTTGGGTGAGAGAAGACCCATTGAATCTTTCCAGCTCTCTCAGGCCCTCAACTCTTGGGAACATCATTATAAATTTTCTCTTAATCTTTCAAATTTAATAATGTCTTTCGTGTAGATAAATGATCTGAATTGCACACAATGCTCTAAGCCTGATCACACTAACGTCCTGCAAACCTTCAACATAACATTCCAATTGGTCTTGCTTTATGATGGTCTGAGTGCAAACAGCTCTCTTTATGACGCCACCTAGGAATTATGGAACTGTATTCCCAGCTCCGTCTGTTCAGCCGCGCTGGTCAATTCCCAGCCATTCATTGTGTAATTCCTACACTGGCAGATCCTGCCAAACTGCAGTAGCTCAGACTAGATCCCAGCTGGACAGAATTTTACATTAAATTCCATCTGCAAAGTTTCAGACCTACTTTGCTGTTCACTCACGCTCCGAATACAGCTGTCATCACAAATTCAGTTTACCATATTACCATTGAAATTCGAATATTTACAGTTGAAGTCAGAAGTTTCCATACACCTTAACCAAATACATTTAAATACATGTTTTTTTTTCTCCACAATTACTGACATTTAATCCTAGAAAATATTTCCTGACTTAGGTCAGTTAGGAGCACAACTTTATTTTAAGAATGTGAGATGTCAGAATAATAGAAGACAACATGATTTATTTCTGCTTTTATTTCTTACAACTCTTTCCCAGTGCTTCAGAGGTTTATATACACCTTGTTAGTGTTTCATAGCATTGCCCTTAAATTGTTCAACTTCGCTCAAACGTGCTGGTAGCCTTCGACAGACTTCCCACAGTAAGTTGGTGGAATTTTGTTCCATTCCTTCAGACAGAACTCGTGTAATTGAGTCAGGTTTGTAGGCCTCCTCCCGAATGATCCGGCGGCCAAACATTTCCAGCTTCAACTCTGTAGACCGGATCCATAGAAGCTGCACCCTGATGCACTTCTCGCGTGTGTAGTCGCCGGGAATACTGAACGTCTCCCCGTCTTTCCACATCACTCAAGTAGAGCATTTCAATATCACGTCTGGCATTATTACTGTCTTGCCTGTTGAAATATAAAGCCAGTGCAAAGTAAAAAAAAATACAAACATACATATTTTGATTTTGCCTTCTCTGACTTAAGCACCTTCCGGATCAACTCGACAAGAATTGAAACTTTTAAATAAGTGTTCTGTCCATATCCACTACACGACGGCCGCTCCACTTGTCTCTGTCGCACCTTAAATTGTTAGTACTAATCAATCTCGAACGGTAACTGCTTGCTGCGAAATGTTCAAAACAAAACTGCCGCTAGTGCTGCCTTAAACAACAGGTCAGCGAACCGGAGTGAAGTACGTCCTTATAAGCGTCTCATCTGTCCAGCAGACCGATGCTCAAGTGTGCAAAAACGTTTACCGACGCCCTGCTCTCTGCCTCCTTTGTACCAGATTAAACATTGAACTGCACGCCTGATCAACATGCCAATTATACTTTCCAGTTGATGAAAGGGAATAATAGCGCACCCAAAACAGATAAATTACTCCACTGTATTGGTGCTCAGTCCTGGTCGCATCACTATAGGAAGGATGTGGAAACCATAAAAAGGGTGCAGCGGATGTTGCAAGAATGTTGCCTCTATTAGGGATTATGCCTTATGAGAATAGATTGAGTGAACTCGGGCTTTATTCCTTGGAGCGACGGAGGATGAAAGCTGACCTAAAAGAAGTGTCGAAGGTGATGAGAGATATTGATTGTGTGGATAGTCTGAGGGTATATTTTAGAGCTGAAATTGCTTACAGGAGAGTGCACAGTTTTAAGATGCTTGGATGTTGGTACAGAGGAGATGTTAGGGCTATGTATTTGACGCAGTGACTGGGGAGTGCGTGTACTGGTCTGCCGGCAACGGTGGTAGAGGCAGATACGACAGCGTCTTTTAACAGACCCCTGGACACGTACAAGGATATCAGAAAAGCAGGGTCTGCGGATAACTTTAGGAGATTTCTAAGGCAAGGACGTGTTCGGCACAGGTTTGTGGACCTATGGCCCTGTATTGTGCTGTAGGTTTTCTCTGTTACTCTGTAATGTTCTCTGTGCTTCCTTGCTTAGAAGAGAGCAAGAATAGATCGGCGATTTCGATATTTTAAATGCCTACAGCTGTTGATTAAATAAACACCAACCTATGAATTCTACTGTCTGATACGACTGTCTGATACAGCCCGTTTTCTTCACTTCAGACACAGAAAACAGGACGCAAGAGAGTTGTGGTTACAAATTAATACATTTTTTTCCCTACCAGTTGATGTCTTTCTGCCACTCCAGTCGAAACGCAATAATCAAGAATTACGATGCCGCAATAGTGTTGAAGAAATTAAAGGACACATTGATAGATCGGCAGTTATCAATGTAGAGGAGAGGCAAGATCAGGCCGAGTGTGTATTTGTTGGACTAACACACTGAGGATAACCTGAGGCATAGAATATCAGCAGATTAAGACATTGGCGTAAAACATTGGGGTGTGTTGTCATCAAGAGAAACAGGTTCAGAGGGAAAATATGAGTTTTTTTTTCACACAGGAAGTGTTTACTAATCTCCATCATGTTGTCCGTTCATTTGGAGAATACGGCTTTCACTAGGATTTTGAAAGAGTCAAGATGAGCACTGGGAAGTGGAAAACCCATAGGGCTTCTGAGCAAATACAATGTGTGTGATTACTTTAGCTGGACGCGGTTCACAGATTATTCGTGATTCTGACATCAGGAATCTGTGATTTACAAGCAAGGGGTACGGGCTCACACTGCTACGGGCAATATGATCTGAGCCGCCTGATGTAATGCTGCTCCCCGTAGCGGTCAGGACGCCGGGTGAAAGAGAATCACGAATGAAGCCGGGAGCTGATCGCTGGAAGACCTGTAGCTGTGGAAGCGGAATTTGAAAGGACAGTGGTTGCTTGAATCAAATAAAGAGTTTTGATTCTGATGGACAACTCATGAGGGAGTGGATGGCGAGAACGCCGTGAAGCTCACCTGAATGAGGGGAAAGTAAAGGAAGAAACATCGACGAGATTGTTTACCGGCGGCGAGAGGAAGAGTGTACTCGAAAACTCACTGTAAGGCGTCTGTTAGTCTGCGTATTCACATGTGATCAGTAACACCCCGCGGGCGGATTGTAATTGGGTCTGGGAGCGGAGAATGAAGCTGTGCGCGTTGACTTAGCAGTCATTTATGGGTGTGTCTGATGAGGGGTGAGATCGAGGAGTGGTAATACCCGCAAGGAGGTGGATCGCGCTGCGCGTTGTCCGAGAGGAGACTGGGTGCTGGATTTTCATTTACTGAAGACGATAGCCAAGTCGTGGTGTTCATGTGGGAGCTGGCTGAGGTCCACGGTTTCATTCGTCTCCACGGGTTTCCCAGAAGTCAACTGAAGTTGCAGGCTGGTGGGTCAACAACTCAGCAGCGAAGCGGATGGACAGGCGAAGTGAGGATCGTAGGTGAAGAGGCAGGAGTAACCAAGATTAGTGACTCGACAGGGAGAAATATGATGGAGGTCTGCGATGCTCATGTGCAGAGGTAGTACGAGCTTTGACCAGCACATACACACGGGGGGGGGGGGGCTGCCGCCGTGATATTGAAGCCGTGAGAGCGCGACCCGTTAGAGACCACAGGCTGCACGCGTAGTGCCAAAGAAGCAAGTTGCTGCTGCGTTGGGATTCACCAGAGTTGACCAGGAATATTCGTCATACTATACCGTTCGACGAGGACAAAATAGTAAGCGTATTCGATATAGTGGAGGACTTTCTTCTCTCATGCTGCTCTGACTGGTTACATATGACGCAAAAAAGCGGTAAATACCTAACTGAATGCATAATTGGCCTCAAGATAGAGGATTGATTTCTTTTTCGTACTACAGGGCCCAGACGAATGATAATTATTGTTTTCTAGATCAACGTACGGGAAGACAATATACCTGCCGCCGATCGACAGTTTGCAGTTGTTACCAGTATGGGTGGTGTAGTGGGCTGTGAACAGAGTTATCAAGAATCACAGTGGGGAATTTTGATAGGCTGAGTTAGTGGACCGAGGTGTGTGAAATGAGGCTTAATTTGCATCAGCCCAATTGGCTTCATTTGTGAAAGTCGACCAAGATGGAATATCCACCATAAACAGTTTGACCCTGGGTGGGGTCTGCTGTAGAACAGAAAGTGTGAAAGTCAACAGTAATCTACAAACGGTACTGCAATATCAGTTACCTGGACCAGCCTTTTCTGCTTCTCTCAGCGAGCTATAGAGGGGATTGTATTGTATTGAACTTAGTGCAGGAGTGATTTATCAACTTGTTACTAGGACACAAGGAACTCCAAGGTGAGAGAAGTTAGACAGCAAGGACATTATTTTTGGAGATAAGGGCCATCATATGAAGTTGTCTAAGACTGCGAGGAGTATCGACGGGGTGAATGTACTCAATTTATTCCCGCTGATTTGGCATCTGTGGGCATCGGACAGCTAGGGAGAGTGCTCTAGTCAGTTACAATAACAAAATTTAGAAGCAGAAGAGATTCTTGCTTTGCAAAGCTTTGGAACATTATATGCCAAACGCTGGCAAATCGTTCAAGCTTTTATCGGCATTCTGGTTGGCAGGGGCAAAACGGTCTGATTTCATGCTATATGTAACTCCATGAATGTACTTATCACGACTTAAGAAAAGGTTAATAGAACAATATTCGGACTGTCAGATTAAACCCAGAATCCCTTTCTGCTATTGGAAAAGAAACCAAATCTAGAAACGATGTTTTAGCAGGATTATGCGGTTGAGTTGCTGAGTGTTTCAGATTCGTATCGTCCTGTATTCGATGGTCAATGATGTAAGATTTCAACAGCTCCTGCAACTTTCGGCATAAACCATCTCCTTTACTGAGGCACGGGAAGCATAAGCAGTCATTTTGCACCCGGCGGAGAGCTGCATGTCTGGCACATCGGAACTCATATCGATGATGTTCTGTCCCTGTTATTCTTCGAGCAGTATCGTTTGCTCACAGCAACTATGTGCAGAGACATTAGGTCGTTCTAGCTGCGCTTCGAAATCACAGTGCACTGACAAAGCGGATGTGACAACCCTATCGACTGTAATGTGAAGTCAATGGGGTGTGAGGAAAAGGCGTCGAATTGAAAGAAATCTTCAGTTTCTCCATCGTCAGAGCGCATGTGTTTTTATATGTTTATCGGATCTATAGGCACATGTGACTTCAACTTTTTGTATTTGTGCGTATTCAGTGCAGAGAGATAGTGGTTAGAGATTGTGTCTGAACCTCCAGCTGAACTCTGTCTTTTTGCGTTTCCCCTTAGCTGTCAGTCTGTGTTTTGTATTGCCATGTGTCCCTGATCCTGCTGTACTCCGGCCCCTAAATTACTGAGTACTCCGTCTGTCATCTGTCTCTCATTGTTACCTGTATTGCTGCCAACTGTGTCTCATTGTTCTCCACCTATCATCTGCCTCTCTGTTTATTGCTCAGTGCATTTCAGTCCTGTGTTTTCACCTGTTTGTTGCTAGATTGTGGCAGTGAATTTTCCTGAGCCTTTCTATCATTTGTATCTGTACTCCGTCCATCTGAATATCGAACTAGCCTGTTCCGGATTTTGGATTTCTCTGATTGCTTTGATCTTTGGCTGAATTTTGTTTGCACCTACTGTGTGTGCGATTGGATACCTGCTTCAGTGTCCTGACAGTATAAGCTGACCACAATGGATCCGGCAGACACCGGTCGTCTGAGAGCTGCCCCGGAATAGCAGGCAGTGATGCTGGGGAGACATCAGAACCGGCTAGACACTGTATTCAGCGTAGTGGAGTCGCTTTCTGCCAATGCAGCCGACCTTGTGGCCCAGACTCAGTCACTCCAGCTGTCCCAGAGCCCCCAACAACATTCTGTGACCACATCTTCCGCCCTGCTCTCGGCTTTCTCGCTCACTCCTCCCATCCAAAAAACCCGTCTGTCCCCTCCAGATATGTACTCAGGTTAGCACGACATCTGCTGCTGTTTGCTTTCTCAGTGCACCCTCATTTTGAATTGCAACCAACGCCATTTCCGACTGATGGAGACAATGTAGCCTTCGATAACACCCAACGTTCCGATCGAGCAGGAAAATGGCGAACAGCTGTCTGGGAGGCGGGCTCCCCTCTCTGCAGCAGTTTTCCGTTATTTTCTGAGGAGAGGTACTGACAGAGCGCTGGAGCAGGGATCCAAATGCATACACAGTACTGTGCATGTAGTGATATTAATAGAGTGACAAATCCCGCGGTGCAATCAAAGTCGGTCAGCGATCACTTGCATCATCAGTAACAGTGTGATTTTGCTGAGGGGATTTTTTATATAAAGATGGACATTTTCTTCTTTTATAGTCTTATATGTTCTTGGAGCTATGTCCATCATGAGGCTAGAAAAACAATAACATTTCCAGTATACTGAGAGTTGGCTCTGAATAAACAGTGATTGTTCTCTGTGTGAAAGATCGTGAAACCGAATAAGCTGCGACAATAACTTGGCACTATTGAGGAAACTGGTCACGCAGAGGCATTATCTATGTGACGGTGGCATGTCCATTGTGTTTAGAGATGCGCCTGTAAGCCGGTACAAATTCCATTTATTGAAGTAATTGATGGTTTGGAAGTAGAGAAATGCCGTAGTGTTCTCCGCCCAGACCAGAAACTGAATCAAATTATCTCTTTCGTAAATGTACTACTTTTCAATCTAAAAACAAACAAATAACATCTATTTATCTACCCATCTCTCTATTTCTACATGCATATTGGTGAAGAACTGAAAATCGTCCGTTAGAAATAGTCTGTTGACAATGTCTATTGAATATGCATGAACAAAAATTGGAAAGCAAATGCATATTTGCAATCGGGCAAGATGGAATTCCGGATTAATAACAAAGTTAGCATTGTATTATTTCCTACCTGTTTTAGTTCCCTGTTTTAATTGTATTTATCGCTATATATTTTTTGTTCTGTTGTTGTTGTTTGTCCGTCATTTGCAACGATGACGCAAACCTGTGCTGGAAGAATTTGCCATTCGGAGTACCGGTTGGGCACCATTCTTTTGTCTTCAAAATCTTGCAAAATGTTAGGAAAGATCGTCAAGATCGGACACTTCCAAGGCTGCAGTTGAAACCCATGGCCTATTCTATGCCTTGTTTAGACTTTCACTCTCAACAGTTGCAGCAGCAACTTCCTGGGCTTCGGATCTTGTAGTTCTTGTCAGCCGCCCAGTCCGGGAAATGGTTCGCATGCTGTGAAAGTCAAATCCCTATCTCAACGTGGTTGGATGTCCCCTCATATCATAACCTGCTTTAGCCTGCCTGTCGGAGCGATATCCCAGGGTCTTGCCACTGTCCCATACAGACAGTTACTTGGAGCCACAAGTGAGAGTTCGGTGACAGGTCGGTACCAAATTTGGACGAGCTGCTCAACAAGCCCGTCCGCCGAGCAGGCAAACAAATTATTATTCAAAGCTTTGCTAAATAAACGCTCTGGGAGGTGTTATTTTGGCACGAAACGTGCTGCTTAATTTGAGATATTTTAATAATTAGTCACTTTCACACCATGAATAATCTGCCCCAAATAAGTATCACTTCTTATCTTTGGGAACGTACAATGATTCCCTATTTAAAGAAGGAAGGTTATTGGCAGGAAAAATGAAATAACAGTATATCTGCTCCTTAAGATGGAAGTCCAAAGTTTCCCTGGCCGTTGGTAATCCAGTGCTGATTGTAGTTGATGATACTGAGCATAATAAACGTTTATGATATTGCCCAGAACGAGATCAATATATTCTCGCCGGCAATGACAGTATTTGGATTCAACAGCGATGCACCAGCTGAGATTTTTGCAGAGTTGGCAGAACAACACATTCTGGTAACAACCTGGCCGGTCGGCCGAAGCCCGTGGATATCTCCCACTGAATGTCGAGACAAATCACTCTCACACGCCTGAAGTTTGGCGCGGTTTCCGGGACTTTCATTTACCTCAGATAGTAATCACCATTACTGTGCACGTTTCAGTGTTTGATTTTACACAAAGCCTCACTGACCTTCATTTGACTGAAGAACGTTATCACCTTTTAACAGGTGAGTATTTCAAGATATCTATTGATGCCTTTCTAGCTAATTTGCGATCATAACTTCCTGCAGCGTCTCAGGTAGGAAAAGCATCTTCAGCTGGTTACCTAGCACACACGAGCATCTCATCGTCCGTAAATTCCTCCGTCTCCAAGGGGATCTTTCGAAGATGCATATCTTCTAACAATCTCCCAGCACCCTCGCCAGTTTCTGCAGGCATCACTTTCCACACCACTCCCATGTTTACTTTCCCTCCCTACTGACCTCCTTCCTGCCACTTACCCGTACAAGTGTTAAAAGCGCTCTACCCACAACTGCAACTACTGCCTCACGAACCACAGTTCACGACAATCTGTCCTTCCAGATCCGATCGTCATTTCGTGTTCTTTCTCTGTGTCAGCCCCGCATTGATGAGACACAATGTAGATTCGGGTATAGTGTTGTGGAACACTATCTCTTCCATGCCATTTGCATTCCAAATGTATGTGTAAACAATTCCCAGCATTCCTATCCAAATGGAGTTCTGGCCGGCCAATAAGGATAAAGCACAGAGAATCCCAGGTAGAGTTTCAAAGTCAGTTTCAAACTGCCTTGAAACAAGGGGCAGAAATTCACGGTGGAAACTTGCTCTGTGTCTCGCCTCTTAAAATACCCTAACTCCTGTCCACACAGGGCACGAAACAGTAACTTAATAGAATATTCCACTTCAAAGTTGCAGTGCGGGTCAGAAGTCTGCTTTGTCGAGAAATTTATCTCCGTCCGCCACTATTCTCCTTCACTTCTTTCTATTCGCTACTTGAAAGGCTGAAATCGCACAGAAGAAAACTTCATTATTGTCAACGGAGGAGCAATTGCAGACAGATAATGCCCTGCTAACAACGCAAATATCGCAGAAATAACAGAACCAGTGCGAGCGTTGATGTACTAATCAACTAACCGGATGTATTGATCAACGGCGATGGTGAGAATGAAAATGATGGCGTAGCAATTGAAATGAACTGCTGCCGCAACGAAGGAAGTTACGGTTATGAATTAGGGATAGAAAAAAAAAAAAACAATTGACAGGAAAAAAATCGTCAAATGGTGAGACGGTCGCAGTCAGCCTCACAAATGGTATTCAAAGTGTTAGAAGCGTGCGCTCAATGCTGAGATATTGACAACAGCTCCAGAATGGATATAGAATGATCAGTTATCCTACAGTGAGACTAGGGCCGGACGTCGATAATAGTTCAACGACGGATACAGACGTCAGACTTTCTCGAGACCACCGAGGCTGCACATCAGTACGAACTCCACAATAGGCATAGTGGATGTACTCCATGAGCAGAAGGGATTATGATTGAAATGTTATCATGAACTCATCCTCTGTTCTTCAAATACTTACTCTGTTCTGCACATAGTTAGATTGCTAACGAAGTGGAAAATGCGAAGACGCAAAATGGAGAAATTGATGCCATCCATTAGTCTCGCGAGTCCATGGATCATCACCTGGAAAGTCCTGCTTCAGTGTGTCGAGCTGAGGCGGCTCTCGAATGCTCTCTGCACGGTGCAGGCCTGGGCAAGTTTGAATGGAAGACCGACAGTTGTCCATGCAGCAAGTCTCCCGTCTCCACCCTACTGATGTTGTCCAAGGGAAGGGCAAGGGCCGATACAGCTTGGCACCAGTGACGTCGCCGGAGTTGCCAGAGCGAGGTTGAGGCAACATTGGACTTCCTTAGGGACTCCAGCTCCGGAGTTATCCTCGAATCCCGAAGCCTTTCTCAAAGTGGGTATGGCTGCAAGGCAGTGGAGGTTTGAAATCATGAGTTTTCTCTCAATTAGATGGACTTACTTTACCGGGCTGAGAATCTCCATCGACGCGACATGGAGTAGCAGGCCAGTGATGTTCAAGGAGTGATTGATTATTACTATTGAGAATAATGCCTTCTCCTCATCCAGATCATCCGCTGCGATCTTCTGTCTCGTCCTATTTATCTGCGCTCTCCGCCCGTTATACAATTTATGCTGACATTTCCTTCAAAACTCACACCCCCTCGAGTGAATACGCGTTACCACATACTCCTCTTGCATATTTCAGCTTTCACACCGAACCTATGAACTCTATTTGTAGATTCACACTGAGGATGGGGAAATTCTGCGAGTAAACACCCTGTTGGTAACACTCACATTTCTCTATATTTCTTTAAGATCTCCATTCAATTTCCTGCTCATAAGGGAATAAATTCCTGATCTATTCAACCTGTCCCTATAACGTTTGTCCTCAATTCTTGAACTCTTCCTTTCAAATTGTCGCTGCACACTTTTAAGCATATTGACGTTTCAAAACTGTAGGTAGGGGGCCGGAACAGAACCTCGATATTCTATCAATAGCCTCACCAACGTATAGTACAGCTTCAAGAAAACGTCCCAACTCCTGTACTTAGTGGACTAATTGTGAAGGCCAATGCAATTAGAGCTCAATAAGAGCCGATCTGCCAGTGACGGCCTTTCCTGGAATTATCGATCTGTATCGCCCGGTCTCTTTTTAAATACTGCACATTAAATGCCACCTATTCAATATCTGCTTCTTAACCTGTTGTATTTTTTCTCACACATGCCTGTATTAAATTCCATCTGTTATTTTTGTGAATACCAAGCTACACGCTTGGAGAGAGTTCCTGCTGTACACTACGCTCGCAACCTGGAATTCGCCAGCTATGCTTCTGATTCACTTTTCTGAATCGACATCTAAGTCATTAACAGTCATAGTAAATAACAGCGGACCTAACAACAATCATGCAATACACTTGTCACAGTCAAAGAATCAACCATCCTTTCTCTGCTAATCCAGAAAAACACGTTCATCAATCCGTCTACAAACCGCACATAAAGTAATGTGGGCGCATAACTTTTTGTTATCAAAGGTCTGGCATATTACTCTTTTATATGCGTGGAAGAACATGCGTACAGCGGGTTTTATTGTATTACATGTCATCAGCTGTTACTGTGACTTTCATCATTCAAATGTCCCGAAATGACTGGAACAAGTGAACAAATCAATAAAATGTACTCCATTTCACCTGCCGAGCTAATTTCCCGTCTCCAAAGTCACAAGCGGACGTGTTCGGCCGGATTTGATAAAATGTATCTGTTTGAAGTTAATTGTCGATCTTGATTGTTCAAGATGGAAGCCTTTGTTAGAAACAGCAATAATCAGAAAAGTTCCATTTCCGCAGCTAGAGCAAGGTGTCTTGGGAATAAAATTGGCAAAGTATATATTAAATTTTGTTTGAACTTGAAACATCCCTTGAGGAAACAAGTTCAGAGAACAGTGACAGAGTGAGAAAAAAAAACTACTTAATGTTAGTGTCTGTGTGGCTGGTTGTCAAGAATGTGGCTGGCGTGATAATCAGACTAATTGTCCCAGTAGAATTCTTCTGAATTGCATATAACTCTGTAAAACAGATCACCAGTCCATTTGAGCAGGTGGAACGTTCTGTGGAACTGAACACTGCTTCTGACGTAATATGGGATATCCAGCGATTTACTACATCGTTAGAATTTTCTATCCAGCAATTGTAGCGATCGGTGTTCCTGGTAAGATACTGGGGCCGGCCACTATCTGTACGGTGTCGTGATCTTTCTTTTGTTCCCCTGCAAAAAACGGACCTTCACCCAATACAAATTCCACCCGGGTCTGAAAATACTTTGTCCAGAAGTGAGGGTTCAAGCACCTGTCAGCTTTGCTTTCATCTTCCTTATTTTTTTTCCGATGTGATTATTTTTCTTATCAGTTACTTTGGTGCCGATATTGATATAATTTCAAAGTTTCAATTTGCTCGGGTTTCTGAAGCACTACTGCTCGATAGTTTTCTAGGTCTGACTCTTTTTCAGTACAGGTACTTCGACTTTACAAAAACAACCTGACAGCTTTTGCTAATGACTGGCCAGTCTACTTTCGACATTCAGGTCTGTTATCCCATATGTGAGGTAAAGAGAATTTCTGCTGTATATCGCTTTGTTCCCACTACATATAATCCCTTCAGAAGTTTTAACTCTTGTAATGGGAAGGCTATTGTTTCTGGAGAGATCAACCGTTCTCTTGAGCTGTGTGAATCAGACGCCTCTCTTTAAAATGTCAGAAGACCGTCAACCCACTGCCCGTCCAGTCCAATATAGTGAACTAACTGAGTGCAGCGACAGAGCCTGCACAGACTGGATTTCTGCTGTCCACTTCCAAAAAAAAAATGACAAATATATATATACACAAACCCTGAGTCGCATCGGAAGAATGGTGAATGGTGTGATTTCGGACGTCTGCAGCTAACAATATTTCTGTTCTTTCACCCCATCCCCAAATTGTTCGTAGTTAATTTAGCGGTGATTGTGATACTTTCTCGGGGAAATTGCGGACTCGCTGAATGCATCACCCGTTACCTGGTTGGAATGGCAACAGCGGATTTGATGGTGGTTATCTTTAATATCTACATTTATTCAAGATCACTGCTCATCACTCCTGTTTGTGCTCTGACATTTATATTTGTTGTTGCAACATTAGACTGCTCTGTTTGGCTTACGGTCAGTTTTACCTTCGATCGTTTCATCGCAATATGCTGTCGGAAACTACGGGAACGATACTGCACTGAGAGAACAGCAACGGTGGTGATCATGACCGTGGTTATAGTGATCTGCGGGAAATGTGTCCCGTTGTTCTTTGCCGTTGAACCGTACATCATTATTGACAACATACCGTGGAGTTGCGCCTTCACACATGAATACGCTACTTCACACGTGTGGAGAGTATATGAAACACTGGATAGCATTTTTACACCGTTGGTACCGATCGGTTTGATTATAGTGTTCAATGGGTTAACAGTAAAACATATCTTTGCCGCAAATAGAGTTCGCAGAGGGCTTCGGAACAGCAGTGATAATCAGAACGATCCCGTGGTGGAAAAGCGTAGAAAATCGTTGATACTGTTGTTTGCTATATCAGCTAATTTCATAATATTGTGGATACCTTTTATAGTTCGTTCGCTGAAATAGCAACCTCAAAACTACTTTTATCAGGACAAATATTTGAGTTCCCCTGTATATTTACTGCAAGAATTTGGGTATATGTTGCAAATGCTCAGTGTGTGCTCCAATACATGTATCTATACTCTGACACAGAGAAAATTCAGAACAGAGCTGAAGAACGGAATGAAGTATGTGTTTACATTAAATGGCCGTCTGTGCAGTTAACGCCCAAGTCCAATTGCAATTCAGCGCAGGTAAAGAATGAACAGTTTTATAAATGAACAGGTCGGCAAATATGTCATAAATTCAAGCAGGCGTGTGCCTCTCCATCCTTAAGTAGCAATATACACGGATGATTGTACAGGTCAGACATGTTAAGGTAGGAAACTGGCCAATGATTGTTACATTGGTAGAATTACTTCGCTCTGTCGCAGAGACTTGACAATCACAAGGGCAAGAATGGCTTCTGGACATTCCTGAGTTTTGATGTTTTGCAGAATGGACATATTGGAGTAAAATAGAGTAAGGGAGTGCCATTGAAACAGAGGGAGAGAATGATGGTAACACAGCAGCAGAAAGCGAAGAACCCGTGGAGAGATGGTCAATCGATAGACTGTGAGTCGAACTCAGAAGCTGAAACGGAGCAATCATTAGTTTCGGAGTATTCTGTACAGACCATACACCCCACACCCTATCACCGAAAGAGGAAAAAAACGGAGACCGCGGGGAATTGTACTGGAGATAGATTTCAGACAGTTGCCTTATGAGCACCGTGTTGTTGCGGGCCACTAAAACTTCACAAAAATCCATTTGCATTTCCTTGCGTTAGATTTTTTGGATATGATGTAATTTCTCAGTTGCGTCCAGAAAGTAGTCCTGGCACAATGAGCGGACAGGCGGACTAGGGAACACTCCGTCCTGGATCTATTAACAGAAAATGAAACAGATGAAGTGACATTCTCTTTGCTGATATCCTTATAAACGTATTCTGGTTTGGGATGGGCCGAAAGGTTTTGTGAGATCAGGCCGGCCCTTAGGAGCCTGATTGAATTCTTTGAAAAAGTGAACAAAAGAATATGCAGATGAAGTCAGAACACGTAATGTAGGATGTATTAATTTTGTAATGTGTTTGACGAGATTGTGCGTGGTCCGCACATTCAGAGTGTCAGATGGCGCTCCATCAAGGAAACCTGGCTGCATGGACTCAGAATTGGTTTAATAACAGGGGCAAATTCAGAGCAGATGGAGGGAATTCTGCCTCGAGGACAGGGGTTTCCGCAAAAAAGGCATAAACTTCAGTACACTTTAGACTATGTCTCCTCTCTCCTATTACAGTGTTCTGAGAGGCAGAGTTTAAGTTGACCATCCTGCAACACTTGGAAAATTCTTCGAATTTTACTGAGGATGTCAGTAAAATATTGAATTTCAGAATGGATCTGCTTGTTAAGTAATTCGAATTCCCCTCTGCATATTACAGGGCAGATGCTACAGTAACATCGAATCAATCATCTCCAAAGCAATCCTGCAATTTCTCAAAGACTCCAGAATCATCTTGTGGTGTTCTCCAAATGAACCAATCCCACTCAATGCGAATATCGAATTCCAAATTCGAGTACACATGAATTTGTCTTAACTTCAATTTACCTTCGAACAGTGGGTTTATCGTACCCGGACACACTCTTATCCTGATTCTTTTAATCGTGATTCAACATGACCGGTGTGAAATCTGCACTTCCCTCTGAAATCAATACCAAAGCAGACAAATAAAATACCACAATCTAAATGTGGATGTAAGGCAGAACAAACATCCAAGCTTGCACATGTCTGCCGTCAAAACTGTTGCTGGTAACTGACGTACACAGAATGAGCAGAGTGATATTCCTTATGCAATGTTCCATAGAGTAGAAGAAAAGAAGATGAGGGAGGTTGCAGCCCTACATACACTAACACTCCATGTAATTTCGGAAAGATAAAATTCACATCAGTTCTTGGAAATTCATTCCATTCAATATTTTCAAGCATTCATATCCAGTCGTGAAACATAGGATAAGTTCAAACATCTTGTATTCATTTTCATTTAAAGAATCTTTTTATTGATACATAATCTTCTACAGCTATGAGAACAACACTTCAAGCTGATATATATACAATTTATAAAGCTGAAAAAATATCAAAATATAATATATGATAATGAAAAATATTATAAAGTAAAGAAGGAAATAAAAAAGATGAAATCCCACTAACTACAAGAGAAAGAAAAAGAAAATAGTGTAGGAATCAACTCCCGGAGCAGTACGATTTACCATCAGCTAGATATAAAGAAAAATCATTAACCGCCAGTTCACGTTTATATAAAATAAAATTGGAAGGAAACCACATAAAATAATGTAAATTAAATGATAATATTTGGCAAAAGAGCCCCAGCTTCACTCAAAATCAAACTGAGTATCAAAAGATCTACTTCTGTTTTGTTTTTCTAAACTAAGAGATAACATTATTTGAGAAAACCATTGAATTAATTTAAGGACAGGGGTATCTTTCCATTTTAAATAAGTAGTTTTTCTTGCCAACAATGCAACACATGGAATTGACTGTTGGTCTGAAGATGAAATACCCTGAATACGATGCGATTCCAAATAGAACAGTCAATGTATTCGGTTCTAAATTAATCTTCCTACCTTTTGAATTTGTAGAAAATAAAGATTTACAAAAAGGTTTTAATGAAAGACATGACCAGAACATATGACACCAAGTGTCTACTTCAGTTTTACACTTATCGCCGTAATTGTCTATTTTAGCAAATATTTTAGATAGTCTCTCCTTTGTTAAATAAGAATGGTGAACAATTTTAAATTAAGTTAAACAGTAATTGACAAATATCAAAGAAGAATTGATCATTTTCAGAAACTGCCACCAATTTTCTTTAACAAAGATCATATCAAGTTCTCTCTCCCAATTTTGTAACATCTTTAGTGAGAGGTTATCTTTTTGAAGTAAAAATAAATTATGAATTCTACCAATGTAAACTCTTACTATTGGATTCATATTCAAAATAGCAACTATCAAATCAGATTATTCTATATATGGAAACTTAGATCAGATTTTTTGTAAAAGGTGTCTAACCTGAAATTATTTCAAAAAGTCTGTATGCGAAAGAGAATATTTGCTAATTAACTCTTCAAAAGTCATCAATCGACCATCACAACATACATCTGGAAATAAACAGTTCCCCTTATTTCTCCATAATAGCAAAATGGTTTCAATTATTGAAGGTTTAAATTTAAAAAAATTGATATAGAGAACTAGAATTTAAAAAATTGAGAAATTGAAACCAAATCCGTAAGGACTGTTTAATAACAGGGTAGAGAGTTAAATTTGGAATTTTAGAGAATTGTAAAGGTAATGGAGCTACTAATAATGAGGTTAAATGATAATGTTTGATAAATTTTAATTCTAAATTAATCCAAGCCGGTTTTTGGCTCTTGTCGAGTCAGTATAGCCAAAAACATAATTGTCGAATAGTAAGAGCCCAATAATATAATCTCAAATTAGGAAGTGCAAGTCCTCCATCTTTTTTAGATTGTTGTAAACGATACATGTTAATTCTTGGTCTTTTATTGTTCCAGGTAAAGGAAATAATAGTCAATTTGATCATATTTTAGTTAAAATGATAGGTATATTTTGAAAAATATATAAAAATCCCGGTAAAATCACCATTTTCATGGCATGGATACGACCTATTAGAGAAAGGATAAGTGGGCTCCATCTCGAAAATAATTGTTTCATAAAGTCCATTAACGGAAATACATCAGGTTTATAAATATCTTTATGTTTGCTTAGTAATTATAATACCTAAATATTTAAAAATATTAACAACTCTAAATGGAATATTGTTATATATGAATACAGAGGCATTTAATGGAAGTAATTAACTTTCATTAAAGTTTAGCTTACATCCTGAAAATTTTCCAAAATCATTTAGTATTTCCAGCTGATTAGGAATAGATTCGTCAGGGTTCGAAATATAAACCAAAAGATAATCTGCGTAAAGAGAAATCTTATGTATATTCCCATTTATAGAGATACCAGGAATATTTTTAGCTTCACGAAGTGCTATGGCCAATGGCTCCAGAACAAAATAGAATAATAAAGGGCTTAATGTGCATCCCTGTCTAGTAACTCCTGAAAGTGAAAAAGAGGACCCAAGATTAGTCGCAATAAGAGTAGCAATAGAATGCTTATAGATCATTTGAATGCACCTATTAAAATTATTACCAAAGCCAAATTTTTTAATAACTTAAACAGATATGTCCACCCAACTCTATCCAATGCCTTATCTGCGTGAAGAGAAATAACACTTTGGGGTTTCAGATAGTGATGAATATATTTTGTTCATCAGTCTCCGACCATTGGATAAAGAGTAACGGCTTATAATATTGCCTATTTCATTCATAGAAGTAATTTTAATTAATTGGTTTTCCAAAGAGTTAGCCATTATCTTGCAGAGAATTTTTGCGTCCTCATTTAACAACGAAATAGGTCTATATGATGAACATTCAGTAGGATCTTTATCTTTCTTAAGGATTAAGGAAACATATGCTTCATGAAAAGAAGAAGGTAAATTACCCTTTTCAAAAGATTCATGAAATATTCCCAAAATTTATGCAGAAATAATTATTTTCTTCTTCTTTTTTGGAAAATCCTCCCGAATATCCATCAAATCCAGGAGTTTTACCTGATTGCATTGATAACAAAGCTTTCTGAATTTCCTGCCCAGTAATTGGAGCAGCAAGCATCTATTGATCTACAACAGTAAGTTCAGGTAATTTAATCTTATATTTAAAAAATAATTTATTTTGGATGAACCTGCAGGAAATTGTGATTTATAAAGGTCAGAACAAAAATCCTGGAAAATATTATTAATGTTTTTATGGTTACTTACTAACTCCCCATTCTCTTTACGAAACTTAGAAATTTGTGTTTTAGCTCCAGCTGCCCTTAATTCATATTTGAAGCTGAAAACTCGCTGTGTATGTTATATCCTCGCGTCAGTATCATGCCTGTTTCCTAAACATTGAGCATCCTGTCTGTTCATATGTACGGAAGAGGTGCAGTGGAGCTGTATTGTTTCTGTTTTATGCTGGCAGGAGATGTTTGGAAGTAGGCTACCAATCGTCGTCATAATCCTATACGGAGATGTGTTTATCAAGAAACTAAGGTAAAACACACGTCTGCGTAGATTATTCCGCACTCTGAATTCTGATTCTGATAATGATACCCGGTGGCGCCGATGAAAGTTTTGCTTTAGGATTCTTCTCCCTAAAATTCTGATCATTAAAACTTTTTTACCCTCTGACGTTAAACTAAGTATAATCACTCGATGCATAAATTATGCAATTAGCCAGGTGGGCATTAATCACCTTGTTCAGATGTCACACTTTTTTACTCAATGCAATCGGGATTCCTGATAGCATGGTGCAAGTTTTAACAGCGGGCAGGAAATGGAACAAAAACCCACCGGAGACACAATGACCTGGTTTGACCAACCTTTTTCTTGATCAATATCAGAATAATCCTGCAAGGAGACATGATCAAGTCTTTGCTTCTTTTCTGAAGTTAGTGTGGGTAAGTCCTTAAATACCGATGTTTGCACAGGAACTGATGTGCGTGAGCAGATTTCCGATTTGGACAATGATATCTGCAGGGGATAATAAGTTGGAGCTGAATTCATAGCGGAAAAGGGAACAAAATGATTCGCAGATGATGTCAGACTGAGTAACATGAAAGTGTCCGGCAGAATGAAGAGCCATATTATGGATTGTCTTCTGCTCACAATGTCCAGATCACAAGTATTCACATTACTGTAATTCCGGAATGCTCTTCGCGGTTTCCCGGCCACCAAGAAATACCTAAACTTTATCATATATACAGAAATATGAAAACAAATACACAAAATAACAAAGATAACGTTTAAAGCAACAACGTGGCATCCAGTGTCAATTCAAAATCCCATGAAATATTCCTAACTATTGGCAGAAGTTGAAGTGCATACAGATGGAGGGAATGTTCTCCAAGAAAACGGGATCTAACTCTCTAATGCAAAGATTGTCATAGTTCTTGCTGTTGCTATGTAACTGATAAATGAGCTTTTAGTAATCACTGTCTTATTTCTCGCTTGCCAAACCAGTAACCCTCTCCTTTGTAACAATACTCTGGATCAATTGTTTATCAATGAGTTCTACTGTACCCATCCGGATCGGCAGAGGCCGTCGGGGACCGGATTTGGAATGTGATGGTGGTAGGGTTTCAGTCAGGCCTTCTCACGTTGACGTATCCTATCTCCAACCTGCAGACAGAATTCACTAATTCACTTGCCACTCGTTCCATACACATGAACTAGGCCTACTTAACCCCAGATCTCAAACACCATCCTTGTTCACTCATCGACTAGTCGGCCTAAACCAGTTTCTGGCTTTCACTCGACCTGCATAACGATAACCTTGTTGCAAATGACTTTTAATTTCCCTTGTCCAATGCTTTTTGCCTTCTAGTGTTATACTGCTATTATTTTATATTATTTTGCGATCTGTTAAGGAAATTATCCTTCCCCTGTGAATCCGCTCCGCTGCTCCGATTTTGGCTAGAGCCTCCTCTGCATTTCCGGACAGACTGAACGGCAAGCGTTTTAAATAGAAAAGATATTTCTCCAGTGACATTATAGCCACCCGTGCAATGACGTGAATATTTGCCCTTGATTTGAGCAACAGTGACGCAAAATCTGAGGATAAATGCTCCTGTTAATAGATATTTTTGAATTACACACAAAACTTCTCAGAACATGAATGAAAGCTTCGCATGGCAGATATGATCATATTTAACGGAGAATAAAGTTGTAATTAAAGGAAGAACGCAATATGCCGTTTCTCTTCTTTAAAGGAAATAGAAAAATTGTCAATAATCACATTAGTGTTTACTTGATCTGTTTTATTTGTGTTTACTTGTTATGTCTGAAATGCGTACAGAAAACTGGTAGCAGTGGCGTTAACACAACTGTGTTTTTTGCGAGTTTAGCTGTCGGCAAGTGGGTTCCCTCCAGTATTCACTGGGTCAGATCACCGAATGAACGACAGGTATTCTTTACAAGCTATCTTTCCCTGATTTACTTGAACTGGCTGGTCAGTAGATTGCATGTCCTGATATTTTTTTACGGAGTTCAACACTTCCAGGGTGCGTTATTTTATTGTAAATACATGCAGCTGTTGAATCAGAAAGGAAAAAGTAATGAACTTTAAAATATTTTCTTTACCACAGAACCCGTACATGACTCCACACTGCAGTTGTACAGAAGAAAAAAAAACTCTGGAATACGGGACCTGATGCTGCTCCCTTGGATGCCAAGAAGTAGGGTGTGAGGACACGTTTTATCCAGGTCATCAGTCCCGTGCTTCAAACTGACCTTGCATATATTGTCAAGCAAATAGCCTCAATTGTAAACGCTGTGATTTTGCATAATTTGTCCTTCATAAAAGATGACAGAAATCCAACTGCCGCAAGTGCCCGAAATCGGAAATAAAGCACAACTCAGGTACAGAATCGCAGAAGGTATTAATGCTCTATTTCTTAATGTAAACAGTCTTAGCAACTGATGTAGAAACGGCGTTCCAAGCGGTCTGTGCCATCTAAGCAGTCCTCATTTTTCCCCCTTTGGATCTTACGCCGTTAAAGCCTTCCTATCCATGGACTGTCCAAATTTATTTTGAATGTTGTGGTAGTGTGTACCTCAAACACATCCTCGGGTACCTCTTTGCATATACTTACCCACGTAACTTGTCAAAGTGTTCTCTCCACATCCTATTAATTTTCACTCGTCACTTTAAATCATTGTCCGTTAGTAAAATATTCTCGAAACTGTTTGTCACTGGTAAGTCTGCAGAGACAGCCGTATTATTTGTATGGACAGTGATGGGCCTGGATTACCAATGAGTGAATGTTTCTCCTTATCCAGTGTGTCACACCTGATTTGAACACGAAAATATCAACAAAAGCCGAGATTCTATATCTTTATGTCATCTGATCTTTCGGACACTCGTTAGTGCATTGACTGTGCAACCCACTCCACTGAACGATAAGTTGCACGGAAATTCTGTCCACATCTATAAATGCCGTTAGTGATTACACATTTGAGGTATTGATTCTGAAGTTTTTTTTTTTAATTTCTGTGTTATTAACATTGTATGTGCTGCAAAGGAGGGGGCATTGACAAATAAATACATATGCAATATGTTCTGATATGCTGTTACATTGTGATCATTGATTGCAGGGCATTATCGCTAACAGTGTGATTGTGTTAAAAGGCATAGATTTGTCAAGAGGGATATTGACATGGCTTTATCGTCATACATATTGTCTTCACTGTGTTCATCATGGGGTTGGACAAACAATGAATTTACCAGTATTCGTGCAGATGGCTTGCATAAGCAGTCATATTCTCTGTGTTAGAGATAGTGGGACTGAATGAAATGTGATAATAACATTGCAGATTTAAGAGATCTGGACAAAGAGTGACATTATCCATGTGATCGGTGGCATGTCAGAGTAGGCATTGATTACCCGCTGTGGTAAGGGATGTGCATGTAGACCTGTGACAGTCCTGTTCATTGCAATTCTGGGTCCTTGGAAGGAGGGAAATTACTCCAGTTGCTCCTCATAGCCCAGAAAGGGAATCAAATTATCAGTCTCGTAAATATAATCCTTCCCTATCCATCAATTAATCTATCTATCTATCTATCTATCTATCTATCTATCTACTTATGAGCCTAAATATTTATTTATTTGCGCCAAATGGCGATGAACTGAAACTCTCTTTCTTTGAAATAGCTGTGGTTACATTTTCTACGGAATATGCTGAATTATAACTGGAAAACTGGTGTACACTTGTAATGATTGTGAAAACCCTGCAAAGTAAAATCTTGGCAGAATATCAATTTGTTATGTCTTAGCAGATTTGGTTTGTTGTTTTATTTCTGAATCCTTTTTATTTATTTTTTGTTGGTGTTCGATGTCCGTCCTTTCCGGTGATGACCTAACTTTTGAGGAAGAGCTTCATCGAGAAAAGGTTGTTGCACTGGGGCAGTTCTACTCTCTCGGCCTCTAAACTCCTGGTGCAATGAGTGTCGAGATTGGAGACTTCCCCAGCTGCAATGGATAACCATGACGCCTTTTGTGCCTTTTTTTTGCCCTTCGCTCTTCATGAAGCGTTGCTAGATTGCTGGATCTTGTAGTTGATCTCATCCGCCCAGTCCGGAAAGTAGCTTCACATGCTGGAGTAAGCAAATTCCTAGCTCACCGGGATTCAAGTTTGCCGGCTACCTTCACCTAGTTTAGCCACGCTGTAGAAGCGCCGTACCAGGGGTTGCCATTCTTGGATGCAAACAGTTACTCGGAACCAGCGGTAAGAGCTGGATGTCAGGAGAGGACTAAAAGTGGTGGAGTTGCCTCTTGGTAGAGTACGACAAACAGAAGTGCAAATAAGTTACTGTGTATAGCGTTTTAAAATTAGGCGTCTTGGAGATTTCATTTCGGCACGAACCTTGAGCTACTAATTTGAGCACTGCGGCTGGACAACAATGGACAGAATGAACAGTGGGTTGGCGACTTACCGACAGTTCAGAGCCGGGCGTCAGATTTCCACGACTCATCACCGGTGAAGTTCGATCTCTCCATAAGCAACACCATTTCCATTATTTGAAGTGAAATTGCAGAAGGGATTATTTGTTGTGAAATCATGAAATTTCATGCATTTGTTATAATGTAGTGGTTTATGGAAGAACAGACCTGAGCGTCGACATTCCATTGTCTGGTCAGTTGAAACAGCTTCTGATCTGGAAAAGCGTCCACTGTCGGTTCAGAAAGCCGAGCGTGTTGAAACTATGGAACCATGGCAATATCGGCACCAAGGTAATTGACAAACGAAATAAAAAGCAACATGTAGAAATTGTAGGATATCTGAAAAACTAAACGATCAGATGCTTGAATCCTGAATTCTGCAAACACATCTCAGACGAACGTAGAATCTGTGGTCAGTAAAAGTACAAACAGTGCAGCGGAACAAAAACAAGATTAAGAAGACACCGTACATATAGTGAGCCTCTCCAGTACCGTACCGGGGATAGCGATCGCTACAATTGAAGGATAGAAAATGCCCGCGATGTAGAAAATCGCTGGATATCCCATATTCCGTCAGAGGCAACGTTCAGTTGTTTGGGACATTCCAACTGCACATATGGGCCGGTGATCGGTTTTACAGAGTTATATGCAATTCAGAGCAATTCCACTGAGGCAGTTAGTGTGATTATCATATCAGTCGCAAGAGGGACAACCAGCTACACAAACACTGAGATAAAAGTGTTTTTTTCTTACTCGGTCAGAGTGCCATGAATTCGGCTCCCCAAGGGATGTTACAAGTTATTACATTTTAAGCAAAAGATAATATGAACGTTGCCAATGTGTTTTCTAAGACATCTGACGTCAGCTGCTGAAATTGGACATTTACTGATCAGTTTTGTTTCTAACATATACAATCATCCTGAACAAACAACATGCATAATGAACATCAAACAAATTTATTTTGTCACATTCATCAGAGCATATTCGCTTCTGCCGATGAGAGCCGGACATTAGGCATTAGCTCGGCAGGTGAAATGGGGCACAATTTATAGAAGAGGAAGATGGGATCAGTTTTTCTGTCGCTTGCTCCATTCATTTTGAGTCATTTGATTGATGGTCACAGTATCACCTGATGACATGTATCACAATTATACACGTTGTTCTTCCGTGTATTTCAACGAGATTTAGATGATAATTGCAGGGACCTTTGATAATAAAAGGTTACGCGCTAACACGAATTTAGCTGCGGCTTGTGGACGGTTTAATAAACGTTCTTATCTATATTAACAGAGAGTGGATGGTTGATTCTGTGACTTTGACAAGTCTACTGCAAGGATTGGTGTTCGGCCCGTTGTTATTTATCATGAAAGTTAATGATTTAGATGTCGATTTTGGAAAACTGAATCTGAAGAATTGCGGACGTCTGCTAGGTTGGGGGCTTTGTTCCAGCCAGGAACTATATTCAATCTGGTAGCTTGTTGTTGACCGGCTAGGAAGTGGGCTGAAAATGGCAGATGACATTTAATACAGACAACTGTGAGATCGTCTGCGTTGCGAAGAAAGATTCAATAGCTTAAAACGCACATAGTTTTAGAATCTCGTGTGCAGTATTTAAAAAGAGACCTGAGGACATTGATCGATATTTCCAGGAAAGCGGCATCATAGGTAGATCAGGTCGAATTGAGCTCTAATCACATTAGACTTCGCAGCTAGATCACGGAGAACAGGAGTTGGGACATTACGTTGAAGCTGTACAACACATTGGTGAGGCCGTACGTAGAACATCGTGGGCTCCTCCGGCCACCTACCAACAGTTTTGAAATGTCAATAAGCTTCAAAATGTGCAAAGATAATTTCAAAGGAAGAGTTCGGAGACTGATTACAAGAGTGGCAGATTAAATAGGTTAAATAGTTTATTTATTCCTTTGAGAGCAGGAAAATGAATTCAGATTTTGCAGAAGAATACAAAATTGTGCGGGTTACAGATAAGGTGAATTTCCGGAGATTTTCCCCGTCCTGTGAGGAAGCGAGACGCAGGCTGAAGTGTTTGTGCTGAAAAGTAAAACATGAAAAAGGTGAAGCCTATTCAGTCAGATGTCGAGCGAGTGTACAAGGATGATCACAGGGTGTTATCTGGATTGGAGTGTTAGCCTATTTCTCTGTATTAGTAATCTATGACTCCATCACTCTCTCTGTTCCATTTCTCCATTCAGTGTCTTCTCCTTTTCCAATTCGTCACCAAACTCTGTGCAGAATGGAAGGTGCGTTCAAGCTCAACTCGCAATCTAATTTCCTTGTTTTTGTTGTACAAACCGCTCTGTGCCTGCTGTGGAACTCGCACGATGAGCGGCCCTCGGATTATTTGAAAAATAATTCTCGCCACTTCCAGAGTGGGCTTGTATCAATCTGCAGCCCTCAGCTGCCTGGAGAAAGCCTCCCACGTGTATCTATCGTGGAGCTGATATCGATGTTCGGCCCACCGTCCATTGAAGGATGATTCACCTCTCCTGATCCATCTTGGATCTGATATCGATGTGTGGCTCTCGACTCGTTTGAGTGTATCTCAGCGTTGACAACACGTTTTCTATTTTAACAATTTGAATACCATTTGTGAGGCAGACTGCGCCACTCTGACATTGGATTGAACTTTTGTTGTGGATTATATTTATCCCTAAATCGTAAACGCTGCCATTATTTGCGACAATAGCTCACTTCAATTTCTATTCCGCCATTTTATTGTTAGCAGGGTCAGTAATCAATCAATCGGGTTCATTAATCAATACATCAAAGCTCGTACTGGTTTTGTTCATTTCAGCGATACTTGCGCTCTCAACAAGGAATCATTTATTGTCGGTCCCCAATTGCTCCGCCGATGGAAAGGATTAACTTCTCTTTTGCAGGATTGCAGTCTTTCAAGTTGCGAATGTGAAGACGTTGGGAAGAACAATGACGGACGGAGATACATTTCCCCGCAAAACCTGTGAACTCTGAGGTGGTGAGTTTCACTGCAACCGTGGTTGTCGTTCCGGACGCCGGATGTCCGGAGGAGCATCACACACGTTAACACACAGCAGAGTGAAATATGATGAAGCGGGTTTCCTTTTACTGAAGGCATCCAAACTGCTATTGACTTGCTGAAGATTTATTTTACCGTAGGTGTGATGTACTCCCTCATATTCTTGTTGCCTGGCATGCGTGGAAAGAAAGGATAATTTTAAAGGCTAATCACCGAGCACGTATGAATTTTGGCCTGTTTTTTTCAAAGCAGTTTGAAAGTCAACATCTGGGATTCAGTGGGCTTCATTATTATAGACCGACCACCGATCCAGTTCCATATTATTTACATTTGCATTCGCAAAAAGCATCGATTTTAGAAGGTGAATGCGAAACAATGGCACAGTATTTATCAAGGCGGTGACCGAATCGCCATTAGGTCTCGCCATTGTGGGGGTTGCCACACCGAAATATCCCGATATAACTATCAGATCTGGAAGGACTGATTGTTGTGATCAGTTATTGGTGACGGTGGAGATGTAGATGCAGGTAGGTACTTGTAACGTTTGCCGGGATAAGTGGTATGAAGGAAATCAGTAGTGGATATGGGAGTGAGGTTGACCCTCAGAAACAGCAGAAGGGGCTGTTGGCAGAGTAGGGTAAGTGCACCTTCGTAAGATTCCGTTGAAGACGGCGGAAGTTATAGAGGACGAGATTCTCGTGGTGTGTTAGGTAACAACATGAAGAAGTGTCGTTGACAGAATATCCGTTCAACGTAGCGTCATGGACCCGATTTTACATGATATACAGTTCTCAGTACAGTGATTTACAGTCAATGTACCAACGAGTAACCGATACAGCAGTGAAAAGGATAGCAATAAACCTCATATTTGTTGTTATTTTCGTTCTGATGTCAGGATTGACTCGGTGATTGAGGGGAAATATTCATTCAGTTTTCATTATCATCACTACGTGCTATTTTTACATATCACACCGGCACATTTTTATTTTGACATGTTTAAATGAAATTCGTTGCTCTTTCTTTGCAAGAACTGTTATACTCTTATTTAGCGACTCCGCCACCCGCCACTCGCACGGCTCCTGATGAAGGATTTCGGCCCGAAACGTCGTCACTGCCTCCTCCCGTATATGCTGTCTGGCCTGCTGAGTTCTGTCAGCATTTTGTGTTTTTATTTATTTCCAGCATCTGCAGATTCACTCGTGTTGCCGCACGAAAATAAATCAGGTTTCACCATGTTCGCTAGGTTATATATATATATTAAAATACCCTGTGTATATTGTAAACAAATTGGAAGATAATTAACTATCCAAAAATGTACTGAATGTTGATAAAAATGTGTTTTCTCTTGCTTCAAGCAAGCTGTGTATAAACATTAAGGGAGAATTATTTCACATCAGTAATTAGAATAATTACAGTCGAGATGAGATGCAGTTAACCCGGTATGGTGTGGCACTTGCTCAATTACGGAATATGCTCAGTTGTGGGATTGTTTACTCAAAAATTAAACATTTTAAAACATTTTGTAATAATTTGTAAATACATTGCTGGAATGAGAAAAAAACGTAAAAAGGCACAGAATGAAGTTGATCTAGTCAGATGTGCAGTAATCTGAAACACAACCGAATGAATGTGCACAAACTGTGTATCTAGTAGGCGCATTCACGGTCATCTGTCTGAACGGCTGGGGAGGCAATACCTGGATTTAGATTGGGCGACAGCAGGCTCATTTACTGCAATGCTGAAACGTCAGAACTTTTAAAAACCTGGTTTATAGTTCATAGAGACACATCCGTTCTAAAAGCAGAACGGTCCGCGCTTTACTAACATGTCACTGACCACGCTGATGATATAACTGCTTCTTTTGAAGTAACACTGAGCTGAAATGATAATATCACTACTAGCCAGTCTGACAGCATCATTACTGGTCCTACTGACTGTCGTTAAATCCTACGGAAAATGTTTTTGCTTCTGCAGCATCAGCTGTCCAAAGTGATGACGTCCCGGTATAGCCTCGCCATTCACTGAAATGCATTCATCATCTCTGCACAAAATTCAGCTTGTGGACATTGAGACAAGTCCCCCAGTCTCAGATAATCTGTTCGGGCGACAAAGGTACGATTGGTAGCTACGATAGCCCTCCCGCAGTGCGGCACCAGGGCCTTGACCGGCAGGTCTTGCACTATAGACACATCCGAAGGGAAGGCCAAGGACTGTTAACCATGACAATTATAGTAGCATAGTTTGGCATAGCCATTGCAGAGAAGTTGTGTCGATCGTGAGCTACCCGGGACTAATGAAAATACATCTTCCACATTAATGGATTAGAGTCGACAGGTCAACGCAGAAACTGGATCATGTGATGTTTTGCTCTTACTGACTGACAATTCGTCTGCGGATTATGAGCAAAACAAAACCTAACTGAGGCGAGGAAGATCAGGTACATGAAGGCTTGGAAAACAGCTGGACTGTTGGAAAGTTAGAAATGCATCACTAGGCATTCGTACTGAGCAGAAGGCGTTACGATCGCCAACATTTATTCATCACCTGGCAGATGCAGATTCCGTAGTGAAGGGTGGACAACTTTGAGTGTTTTACTCGGGCGCCGACTGTGGTCTGGAATGGGAGAATGAAGCTGCACCGCGTTGACTGAGTAGTCATTCATGGGTGGGTTTGATGAGGAGTCAGATCGAGCTGACGACCTCGAGGAGAGGTAAGGCCCGCAAGGAGGTGGATCACGGTGCGCGTTGTCCGAGAGGAGACTGGGTGCAGGACTTTCATTTTCTGAAGGCGATAGCCAAGTCGTGGTGTTCGTGTGAGAGCGGGCTGAGGTCGATGGTTTCATTCGCTCCACGTGTTTACCAGATGTCAACTGAAGTTACAGGCCGGTGAGTTAACAACTCAGCAGCGAAACGGATGGACAGGCGAAGTGAGGATCGTAGGTGGAGAGGCAGGAGAAACCCAAGATCAGAGGGTGTTGAGTGAGTCGATAGGGAGGAATATGATGCTCATGTGCAAAGGTTGCATGCGCGCCCTGACCAGCCCATACCCACGGGTGGGGGGGGGGGGTCCGGCAATGTTGATGTTGAAGGGGTGAGAGAGCGGCTCCTTAGAGACACCAAGCTGCACGCGCAGGGTCCACAAAAACAAGTCGCTGCTTTGTTGGAATTCACCAGAGCTGACCAGGAATAGTCATCACGTTATACCGTTCAACGAGGGCAAAACGGTAAGCGTGTTCGATATACGTGGAGGCCTTTCACCTGTCATGCTGCTCTCACTGGTTAGACAGGACGCAAAAGAGCGATAAATAGCTAACTGGATGCATAATTGGCTTCACGATAGAGGAATGATTTTTTTTCGGACTACAGAGCACAGATGAGCGATATGCCTCATGTATTCGTGCTGGATTTATTATTTTCTGTCTTCTAAATCAGCATCCGGGAAGGTAATATACATGCCACGGACCGACCGTTTCGCAGTTGTTACCTGTGTAGCTGATATGTTGGACTCTGAATAGAGTCATCAAGTATCACAGTGGGATTTTGATCAGCTTTGTAAGTGGAGCGAGGTGTGTGAAATTGGGCTTATTTCGGAAAATTCCGACGTGCTGCATTTGGGAAAGTCGATCAAGGTGAAATATCCACTATAAACAGTTTGTCCCAGGGGGCTGCTGTAGAACAGAAGGAGTGAAAATCAACAGTAATCTAGAAACAGTAGTGCAATAGACAAGTAGACAAGCCGTTTCTGTTTTTTTTTTCACAGCGATCATTAGAAGGGTTTTTATTGTACTGAACATAGTGCAGCAGTGATTTATCAACTTGTTTCTTGGACACAAGGAATTCCAACGTGAGAGAAGTTGGACAAGAAGGACATTATTCTTTGTAGATGAGAGCCATCATATGAAGGTGTCTAACACTGCGAGGAGTATCACAAGGGTGAATGCATTCAGTCTTTTTCCCGTAGATTTCTGTAATCTTCTATAGAAATGGCAATAACATCAGTCAGAAGCAGAAGCGGTTCGTGCTGTGAAATGCTTAGAAAGATTATACGCCGAACGCTGGAAATTCGATCGAGATTTGATGGGCATCCTGGTCGTCCTGGACAAAATGGACTGATTTCAAACTATCTAGCACCATGAATGCATTTAATCACGGCGGACGAAAAGGCCAATTGGACACTGTCACTGCTGTCGGCTTTAAACACAGTAGTCCATTTTTGTCATTGAAACAGAAAGCAAATGGTGCAAGGATATTTCAGCAGAACTGCGCGGTTGAGTTGCTGAGCCTGTCAGATTCGTATCCTCCCGTATTCGATGGTCAGTGATGTAAGAGTTCAACAGCACCTGCAACTTTAGGCATAAACCGCCTCCCTCAGCGAGACACGGAAAGCATAAACAGTCATTCTGCACTTGTTGAATGTTTTGCCCATTTAACTTCGTGTCGACGATTTCATCCATGTTTAAGGATCGTTCAGTCGCAGTAATTATGTGCAGGGCTATTAGTTCGTTCTGCCAACCCTTCAACTCACAGTGAACTCACAAAGCGGATGCGACTACGCGATCATAGGGACTTGTGATGTAACTGTTTGTATTCGTGCACATTCAATACTGTGAGATAGTGGTTAGAGATACTGTCAGTACCTCCGTCTTTTTGTATATTTCCTCCGAGCTGTCAGTCTATAGTTTTATATTGCCATGTGCCCCTGTCTCTAGTTTGTTACATGGCTGCAATTGCAAGGCAAACCATGGACAATTACAGCCATTTGGGGCCCATAATGTTGTGCCGACTATGTAATCTGCTCTGGAGTCTGCATGGAATTTCCCCAGCGCTTCCTTTTTAAAGCTCCACCTACCTAAAAGGCTCTAACGCCAATAATAATGATCGAAAACCCACCGCTGACCAACCCCATCATTGTTGTACACTGACCCCTTACCAGTCTGGTTTTCAGTCGTTTCCTCCATTAACCTTGGCCCAGAAGTTTTCTGAGAGTTGATGGAATAAAGAGGTCTCGACGGAGGCTCTAACCTACTGTGAATAATTAATAAATCACAAGTAGTTCGTCCAGGCAGAAATAAATATTTCCTTGGGCTGCAAAGAACCCATAATAATTCTTAAAAGCCACGCCTTTCCGCGCTGACCGCTGAGTCGTCTTAACTTGATGTTTTTTCTTGAACGTTGTTTCTCCCAGGAATTGCCCCGACGTTGTTGGTTTCAGAATGCCGGTTTCTTCGGACGGGGCGAGTGGACAGGTCTGTATGGGACGAGGAAAGGGGAAGGCGATTATTATCTGAGTTAATGACGTCTCTTCATTTCATCAACAGCAAGCGTGCTAAAAATGATCGTTCTCTCCCAAGGGGTTCTGGTCTGTCCGAATGTATCTGAGTCTGGATGATTGTCATTGCAGTATCAGATTTACTTGCGATCTGCAAGAAATTTTAATTCCCCGCATTCAACGTACCCCTCTGAATTACACGACCTTCCTTGTCGCCATTGTGCATCTGATGGTAGCATACAGTCCGCTTCCGCTTTGACCGAAATGTTGCCATAAGTTGGCACACGTAAAAGAAACGAACTGTAGAGTGAAAGCTTAGAGAATATTTGCAGCAGTAACTTTGATCCTGCTTTCTTCGAGGTATACCCACTATCTTTTCTCATTTCCAGCTCTGCGAATCATTGGAGATATTTCATGTTTGATTGATTAAGCTGGGATTCATGAGCTCAGCGACATTTGTCGCGTTCACGTGACTGGAATTCTGCTTTGGTAGATTTTGAAATTTTTTTTTTTAATATATTGATTTACCTGTTTGATCGCTTTATCGGGCATCTTCTGTTACTCAATGAATCGTACTTACTACCGCTTTCGCAATGTATTCTGATCGCGACTGTTTTTCCCCGGTAGATATCATTGCACAAACCGAATATCACATCATGCGCCTGAGTCCCTGTGCAAACACCGATATTTATGCAATTCCCCAAACTAAGTACAGAGAGGAGCATCAAACTTTTAAAATGTCTCTTTCAGGTTTACTCTGACATTTTCTAGAAAAAAAGAGTTTGTCAAACCAAATCGTCGGTTCCATTGCATTTCCGCTGTTACAGCAGGCACCGGTCTGTGAGGAACACAAAGAGTGAGGTCAAAGTAACGTGATCAATGCCTTGTGTTTACTTGACACAGTTTATTTGTTGTAGTACAATGATTATAATTATTTTAGTGTAAGAGGAACATTGTTGCATGCACAGGACGCCGACTTCAAGCCAAATGAGCTCCCTGTGCAGCCAGAATTAGGAGCACGCAGCCCGATTAAATGCAGAACAACATCAACAAGAGATATATGAGTATTAGGGACGTTATCGACCACGATGAAAACTCGCATCGACTGAGAGTCTTCCCACAGGCCATCACTGGGTATATATAAAACAAATTGTTCATGATAATTGTTCTTCAAAAGTCATTGGAGGAGTGCAAGGGAATGTGGCTGACAGCACATAAAGCAACCATGGTACAATGATGGAACAGCGTCGATGGGCCGGATGGCCGAAATATGCTCTGCGGCCTGAAAGCTTTATGATCTGAACGAATACCGCTCGCTAGCACTCACGCCAGTCAACATGAAGTGTTTGAAGCTGTTGGTGTTGGCAACATCCAAAAACTCCCAGAATGGACGAAACGGCATGAGTTCGGTATCATCGTACGATTGGATGCAGTGTTATCTGAAGGCTGTGAAATAGATTACAGAATGTACAGACAACAGATTCTTTGTTTCTGTTCCTGCTGCACATATTGCAAGATCAGCAGCCGAAACAATTTCCTGAATGGAACAGAGTAGCCCAATGACAGTATAACACTCGTCTATGATGACAAAGTCTGTGGAGTCTGGGATGGGACACGATGAGCAGTCATGAAACCGAGAGGCAGAGCCTGACAGAATTTTGCAACAAAATTCATTGATTTTTTTTTAGATCCTCATATCTTCGTCTTTAAACTTTTGCAATTTCGTCTCAGGTTATCCATACCTCATCACAATTGGAATTTTTACTTGAATAATATCAGGTTTATTTTAGCGGAGATACTCGGTGGAATACGTCAGCCTTGTGTAGTATTGAATATTCATTGTACTGGAGCGAGTATAAATGAATGACCGCGGAGATTCATCAGCTCAGAATTCTTTCAGCGAGATCGCGGGAAGCTGCAGACAGGCTGAACCTCACACAGCATGTTTGAAACATTTTACCGTGTGAAGAAGATATGGTACTGATCATTTCTGTTATTGACCGGCCTGGTAAGAATATAGATGAACTAACACTTGTGTGTGCGGTCCGTGATCTCATTCAGTTACGTATTGCGTTCTGATGCCGGTGTATCGGTGTGTGCAGTGCAGACATTGTGTAAAAATCTCTGTGTTCCCTCAGATGTGCCCATCCCTTTTAATGCGTAGCCTCGGCTGAATATAAACGGACCGTTGAGACAGATGCAGAGTGGAAAATCGGAACGTTGGATCTATTTCAGGCAATTTGGATTTATCAATGTAAAGCTGCTGTTAAAATAATCTCCAACAATCCAGCGCGGGCTCCTTTAACAGGCCAGAAGCTATTTTATTCTATATTAATGGTGCAATATGAATTAAAATCAAACTCAATGGTATTACACTGCATTAAAATGCACCAGATTTGAAGGTAACGCGGGAGGCGAATGCCTGGTGTGAATCAGGGAAGATCCGTAGTGTTCAGTTGCGAATATCCAAATGGGAATGTGAGTAAGGCAGTACTAGCGGGACTGGAAAGTCGGAACGCCATCAGAGGCTCTTGGTACATCGATCACGGAGCTGACATAAGTGGTTGCCACTCATCTGCTTTCGTCTGTTTTTTTTAAATCCCAAAAGTACCTTTGCGAGTTCGTTAATTCTTCTTTCTTTCCCTATCCCTGCATTATAGGCAACGCAACTTCTGAACAAGAATCAGGATGAACATTGCTATACTAAAATTATGAAATCCCTCAACAAACTAGAAACACTTCTCAAAATGCTAAAACCAGCATTAAAAAAGGACTTCCAATTAATGCATGATATAATGCCGCATTTTAATTCATACTTCGACGCGCATTCAGCAGTTGTTTACCATATTCGCATAATGAAGGCAGGTGACGCTCTTGAGACAGGCTTCGCAGTCGTATCACTCTGTGTCATCGGTAACTGCTTCCTCCAGTTCATTCACGTTTTAACATTTGGATATGTTCAGTACAGGGAGTATCGCAGGGGTGGTGTGAAGTATTATGTGAGCTACCTTAGTTCACTGATCTCGCGATGTTGTGTACAACATTAGACTGTAAAAAATTAAGAAAGCACCGACGAGTTTACTTACAAGATTCTGATCCTTTCGGGGAAATAAAGATAAAACCAAAGACACTTTTAAAGAGTGTGTGGTTCTACAGGACGCAAACTCATCTGTTTCCAGCTGACATTTATTTCCAGTCAATCAACGATGAAGCGGATAGTAAAATACTACTACACAGCACCGTTGTCATGAATTACATTTATTCAAACATACTAATGAGACTATCTCCATTAGAATATTCTTAATCTGACTAGTGCTGACCTGGATACACAATGGGGTCGGTTGCTTCACAGAAGATCGAACAATGCAACAATCCAAACTTACCCTGAGTTAAAATCTTTCGAGGGACACACTCCACGTTCAGCAGGGAGAATTGAATTGTGAACTCTCAGATTCAGATCAGATATTTCACTACTCTGTACATTCTAATGTTCCAGCTCCGGGGAAAAACAATGAATTATGTCTCTCGCTACCTGATGGGTTCAACGCCTCGCAATACCGGATACTGCATGCATGACGGAAAATAAAATCGAACGAACACAGGAAAAGTCGTCAGGAAGAATTTAGTTTTAAGAGTTGTCAGAGCTGCAAATGGAAAGGTCCACGTAAGTCGAATTACTTAATTGTGGACTTCAGGAATTGTAAGTCGAAGGAGTATATAAAAATATATATTTATATACACACTCCAATTGCATGCTGAAATTGATTTGCTTATTTATTTTTCATGCCTTTTATATTATCATGTATTGCATTGAGCTGTTGCTGCGAAGTTAACAAATCTCGCGACACATAATGGCGATAATAAACGTGCTTCGGATTCTGGTTCTCAGATTCCCTCACGGCTCTCCATCTTCCAGTGATAGTCTAAACCCTCGCTCCAGACTTCGCATGCAGCAGAAAACCGAAGCTGTTAGCATTCAATGTTCAAGTATCATGGTTAATTGGCAGTTTTAAAAAAATAGCAAATATTAGAATGTTGAACACTGATTTACCTTGCAGAAGAGAAATTTAATGTACACGTTAGCTCTACTGAAGTTGGTGACCAAGCCGAAGGCCAGACACATTCATATCAGTAAATGACACATGGCTGCCGCCTGTTGGAATAGTTGGAGTCACATTTGTTCCATTTGTCCAACGAGATCATGAGTGGCAGGCACGTTCTCTTTCATCCATTGGATTTCAGCCGACCGGAAACACATGCAAGTGCAGAAGAAGTGAATCAGCTGCACGAACCTCCTTCTGAAGCTTTGACACAGCAGATAACAAACATCTATAAATCCACCTTGACCGTCCGATTCACCAGACATGGTGGAAATGCTTCTTCAAATCATTCCGTTAGCACACCTGCGCACTGGGGGATGCATTCGCAACGCAAAAAAAATGCATTAGGAAATTGAATTCAATTAAATAAAAAAGAAGAATCAAATTTCCCTCCCAATTACTTTGGAAAGTTATTTCCTTAAGGACATGGCAAGTTCAGAAGTTTCAATCACAGGACCGGCCTTTTCCAGGGGAACAATAACTTGACGACTTTCAATGCTCACTGATATGAAAAGGCATTTTCTATTATTACTTATGATTATTGTCGACCTTGTCAGCGATTCCGTATCCTGTACTGTGGGAAATAAATTAAGGGGTAGAACAGTAGCCTGGGAACCGGAAACGTAACTGCGGGAGAGCTAACGAGTCCCGAAAATAAAGATTTAAGTTGTTTAATATGTCTAAAATTCTGTACTGTATATGCTATCAGATATACATTGGTAATAATTATTTCAGTCAGCATGAATTGTGAAAAAAATAGGAATAAAAGGCGTCTAGCTTTATTGGCATCACACTGACATTCTCTAAATATAGATGTTATCCCTGCAGATGAACTCAAAGAAAGGTTTTGCATTACTACTGACAGATCTTCCACTCAAATGAACATTCTTCCCTAAATGACAGTTAGCCCCATTGGCCGTATACGTAGCGACGTAACAGTTTCTGCCCCAATCATTTTACCGGGTGATCATGCAAGTGGATATATAAAAAAGAGCAGCGGGAGCTCCAAACGCTTCCAGTGGCTTCATCATTTCAGAATTATTTTCCTAAGAAATACAAATGAGGCACGGTTTTGTCTGTTAGAGCCGGATAACTTCAGTTAGAAACAAGTACGGAAAAACGTTTGGCTATATTTTAAGGACATAATCAAACGTTAATTACAGACGGTCCATGCAGTAAGACCCCTCAATCAACTCCAAACTGACCCAGTTACCCCTCAAGAAAAACGTTGCTGTTTCAGTTTACAGGAAATAAAATAGGACGTTTGTTTTTTTTTTACCCAGAACACTATGGATGCTACGCCAATAACAAAATCAGGAATTTTGGGGGTGCCATTTTTATTTTTAATTTAGTCGAGCCAGTGGCCACAAAGCGATCGAAAGTGAAAACGACAGTGAACCACACAGAACAATCAACGGCCACGTGACACAGGACATCGTGGACAAGGCAGAGAGAAGCTTTGTCCAGGAAACTGTGAAGTCCGAATTTTTCACCCATCTAGTGTAACAGGACATTGATAATCACCTCTATTAGATCCGCGACAACCATCGCCACCAGGTATCGCGTTACACATTTGGAGAGACTGCAGTTTCCTCGGCACAGAATAATAGTTTGCATGAAATAAACCAAAAAAAAAAGTTAACAAAATCACCGCGTTTAATGAGGAAATATTAAACATATTTTGTCTGTTTAACATAAATACATGGTTAATCAATAATGAATTTTATCACTGGGAGTAAGAATATACCACTGTTTTTGCGGTTTATTTGAAACATCTGAACGCAATCTAAAGCGCTTTACGGTCGCAATGATCACTTCATGTTCCCGGAATGCAGCAGCTATGCAGAATAGTGTTCAAGAATCATCGCGCGCAGACACGGGATCCTTCGGCCGAGTATCTCCATGCCGACCGACATGGCCATCTGATCTGGTTCCTTTTGTCCGTGTTGAGTCACATCTCTCTAAGCCTTTCTCATTCATTGATCTGTCCAGTTCTGTCTGTTCGACAGAAACTCTCCCCACAACTCAGACACGGGATGCCTTGCATCATCCTGTAAATGGAGCCTACATTCTGTTCTGCCATTTCTATAAAGAAGGCTAACATAATTCTACACACATCTCCAAGCGAGGTATCTCTAAAGAGACTGGCAACGTAATGAATGCTCTTGTGGTGATTATATACAACGGCGGCAACAACAGGTGAAGCTAGTCAGGATATCTTCCTCATCGATCCGGGATCCGGCCACTTGCACTGTTATATGAAAGCCCGATTACAATGCCAGATTCTGAATCGCAATCTTCCACAACAGCAAGATTGGTTCTACTTCTCCAGACGGATAAACCATACCTCAGATCAGGAAATCGTTGCACGAACTGAAAACTGGGCGACATTTTTATTGTTTCCCCCTGTAATATGCTCCGTAACCAAACACAAGCCACAACTCACAACACAATTGAATGATACCAGGCAGACGCAGCAACTAGTAGCAATATGACAAAAGTAAAATGTTCTGATCGGAAGGTGTCCATGGTTTATTAGCAAAGAACTACCCACTTCGATTCAGTGTTATTGTTTCAATTCTGATGAACAGTGTTGTAAATTGAAACATTGACAATCTACTTTCATTCAAGCTCTAAAATGTTTAAAGAAAGATTGCGCTGAGTGTGTTTGTGCACTGGATTGCTTTGAATAATTATATGAACAAATATCAAAAGTATAGTAGCATAATTCTGAAAGTACCCCGGTTGCCAAGAACAGCTTTCCAAGGAGAAGATATGTTACTTGACCCGAGTCAGAGCTTGAAATAGGTTTCGCATTTTGTTACCTAACACACGACGAGCATCTCGTCCTCAGTAAGCTCCTACATCACCAACGTGATCTTACAATAATATGCATACCCTGCCCAACTCACGGCCTTCTCCGCTTTCTATGTCACTCAGTTGTCCACTATCACTCCTTGCTAGCACTTATTCCTACAAGCGTTACACGTGCCACGTCTGCCTCTGCAGCTTCTCATTCACGAACGACCATTCCCGAAAATCTGTCCTTCCCGGTCAGACTCTGTGGGTGGACGTTCGGAATAGGAAGCGTCAATAACTCTGCTGGGTGTCTTTGTAGACCACCCAACAGCAACAGGGACTGAGGGGAAGATAGGGAGACAGATTCTGGAAAGGTGTAATAATGAGAGGGTTGATGTGATGAGACGTTTTAATTTCGCAAATATTGTTTGGCATCTCCCGAATGGGAAGTATTTAGCTGTGGTAGAGTCTGTTACCTGTTTTCAGGAAGACTTCATGACACACTATGTAGAAAAGCTTACAAGAAGAGAGGCTGTACTTGACCTGGTATTGTAAAATTAATCTGTTCCGGTGCTGGTCTCTCAGTGGGAGAGCATTTTGGAGATAGTGATCACAATTCTATATCCTTTACCAGAGCATTGGAGAGGGATAGGAACAGACAAATTAGAAAGGAGTTTAATTGGAGTAAGGGGAAATATGACGCTATCAGGTAGGAAATTGGAAGCATAATTGGAAACAGATTTTCTCAGGGAAATGTTCGGGAAAAAAGTTGCAAATGTTCAGATTATATCTGTGTGGGGTTCTGCGTAGGTACTTTCCTATGAAACATGGAAACCACACCGTCACACTCCCCCCACCGACACACTCCCCACACCGTCACACTCCCCCCACCGTCACACTCCTCCCACACCATCACACTCCCCACACTGTCACACTCCCCACACCGTCACACTCCCGCCACCGTCACACTCCCCACACCGTCACATGGAAACATGGTACAGGAACCGTGGTGTACAAAGGCATTTGTAAATCTAGTCAGGAAGAAAAGAAGAACTTGCGAGAGGTTCAAACCCCTAAATAATGATAAAAATCAAGACGATTATAAGGCTAGCAGGAATGTGCTTAAAAATGAAATTAGGAGAGTCAGAAGGGGCCATGTAAAGGTCTTTGTGGACAAGATTAAGGAAAACCTTAAGGCATTCTACAAGTATGTGAAGAGTAAGAGGATATTAATGTCTCCGTCTGTCTGACTAGACCTTTAATGAGCCCGGCTTTCTGCGGCGCAGACCAGGGCGAAGAATATGGAGATCCTGGACTGCCCAAACTTCAAAGTTCCCCTCTCGGCCTCGCGAATGTGGTCCAACGGAATGAGAAGCCTTACATGTGGCACCAAGTTGGCTGCAGGAGCTGTCGGGAGATGACGTAATGCGTTATCCAATCGTCTTAGGGGATCCACTACGTATTTGGGTAGGGTTTTCTCCCGAAGATACCCACAAGACAGTGGGATCAGTAACCCTGGATAGGGGCCATACCGGGTACTGTCAGCAGGAGCCAGCTGAGCCTGGGACTCGTGTGAGTCAGCGTCGTCACGACCTGTGGTAATGACATATGGAGCAACTACCCAATACCCAAAGCAAGATCATAAATTGTAAGAGATTAGGACCAATCAAGTGTGACAGTGGAGAACTGTGTATCATACCGGAGGAGACAGCAAAGGTACTTAATGAATACATTGCTTCAGTATTCAGTACGGAAAAAGATGTTGACGATTGCAGGGATGACTTGCAGCAGACTGAAAAGTCTGAGCAGGTAGAGGATGTGCTCGAGCTTCTCGAAGACATCAAGTTGGATAAATCACACGGACCAGACGGAATATACCGCGAGGCTACTGTGGGAAGAGAGCGAGGAGATTACTGATCCTCTGCAGATAATCTTTGCGTTATCAGATAGGACGGGAGAGGTTCCGGACGAATGGAGAGTTGCGGATGCTGTTCCCTTATTCGAGAAAAGGAGTAGGGATAGTCCAGGAAATGATAGATCAATGAACAGATCAGTGGTTGGTAAGTTAAAGAAGATCCTGAGAGTCAGGATTTATGAACATTTGTAGAGGCATAATATGATTAGGAATAGTCAGCACGGCTTTGATAAAAGCAGGTCGTACGTTACGAGCCTAATTGAGTTTTTTTTTTGAGGATGTGACTAAACACCTTGTTGAAGCTCGAGCTGTAGATGTAGTGTATACGGATTTTAGTAAAGTAAGGAGGCATGGGATCCAAGGGGACATTATTTTGTGGATTCAGAATTGGCTTGCCCACAGAATGCAAAGAGTGGTAGTAGACGGGTCATATTCTGCATGGACATGAGTGACCAGCGGTTTGCCTCACGGATCTGTTCTGGGAACCCTTCTCTTGGAGATTTTTATAATTGCCTTGATTACGGAAGCAGGAGGATGCATGAGTAAATTTGCAGATGACACAAAGTTTGTGGGTGTTGAGAAGAGCTGTCGTAGGTTACAGCGGGACATGAATAGGATGCAAAACTGGGATGAGAAGTGGCAGATAGAGTTCAACCCAGTTAAGTGTGAGGTGGTTCATGTTGGTAGATCAGATATGATTACAGAATATAGCATTAATGGTAAGAATCTTGAAAGTGTTGAGGATTGAGAGATCTTGGGGTCCGACTCCACAGGACACACAAAACTGCTCTGCAGTTTAAATCTGTGGTTAGGAAGGCACACGTTGCAGTGACATCATCAATCTTGGGATTGATTTTAAGAGCCGAGAGTTAATGTCGCAGCAAATTAAGACCCTGGTCAGACCCCACCTGGAGTACTGTGCTCAGTTCTAATCGCTGCAGGAGGGACGTGGAAACAATAGAAAGGGTTCAGAGGTGATATACAAGGACGCTGCTTGGATTGGGGAACATGCCTTATGAGAAAAGCTTGAGTTAAATCGGCCTTTTCTCCTTGAAGCAACGGAGGATGAGACGTGACCTGATAGAGGTGTACATGTTATGAGAGGCATTGATCGTGTGGGTAGTCAGAGGCTTTTAGCCAGGGCTGAAATGGCAAGCAGGAGAGGGCGGAGTTTAAAGGTGCTTGCAAGTAGGTACAGAGGAGATGACAGGTGTAAGTTGTTTTTGTTATGCAGAGAGTGGTGAGTGCGTGGAATGGGCTGCCGGTGGCGGTGGTGGAGTTGGAAAAGATACGGTCGTCTAAGAGGCACCTAGATGGATACATGGAGTTTAGAATAGTAGAGGGCTATGGGTAAAGCATAAGTAGTTCTAAGGTAGGTCATGTTCAGCACAGATCTGTTGGCCAAGGGCCTGTATTGCGCTGTAAGTTTTCTATGTTCCTATGTTTCTACCATCAATCGCAGAGAGCGGTGTTGACTGCCCAGCGCATCTGTGGATGTGAACCTTCCTCTTTGTAGGACATGCGCATCAGCAGATGCGTAAATAGGGCCCCGGAAATCAACTCCAGCCACGCTAATCATAAACTATACTTCCGTCTGGCATGAAGGCCAGGATCAACAGGCTCCGGGAAAGCCCCTTTCAACAGGCCATCAGATTGATCAATGCACGTCGATCTGATTGAATATCTGAAGGCACATTGTATGTGACTGTACATACATGTATACAAAACAATTCTGCACACAATCTTAGTTTTTGGGCAATATCCTACAACACGGATGATAAATAACAGCGCACCTAACACCAATCCCTGTAGCACACTCGTCAGAGTCAATGTATCAACCACCCACTCCCTGGCCACTTACGCTAAAACAGTATTGCTTTCACGTTGTTTTAGTTTGAAGTGTCTGACAACGTACGAAACAAAACCACAACTGAAGAAACAAAGGAATGTAGTGACGTCACTGTTTCATGGGGACATAATCGGCACTTTGGATTTTCAGCACTCTCTTTCAGTGCCAATATAATGCATTGTATTCTATGGTGTTCAATCCAGTTTTTGTGTCAACAAACAGACCAGCCTTGGAAGTAGCTGATAGAACACACATTTTAGTTTCTACTTTTGTTCAAACCGAATATGATTGAAAAATGGTGGTAGAGTTGTGTCATCTCCGGCTGATGTCTTTAAAGTGAAATAGACTGCGTTACGTCACGGTGATGGAATAAAGTGGTCAAGTGATTCACGAGCAGATGTTCTGTGCTTCATACCGGACGGCCGATGCCGCATTTCAGCAGCTGAAGCCTGGTGTCTTGGAAATGACACTGGTAGAGTTCATATTATCTTTTGTTGTAGAGTTAATAACTTGTAACATCCCTTGGGGAGACGAATTCATGACACGGATTCAGAGTGAGAAACCCACTTTAATATCAGTGTTTTGTAGCTCGTTGTCCCTTATGTGACTTGTGAAATAACCACACTAATTGTTTCAGAGGAATTGTTCTGAATTGCATATAATTCTGTAAATCCGATCACCGGTCCTCATGAGCGGTTGAAATGCTCCGTACAACTGAACGTTGCCTCTGACGGAACATGGGATATCCAGCGATTTTCTACATCGCGAGCATATTCTATCCTGCAATTATAGCGATTGGTGTCCCTGGTAAGATACTGGAGCTGGGCACTAAATGCATGGTGCCGTCGTCTTGCTTCTGTTCAGCTGCGCTGTTGGGAATTTTACTCCGCACAGATGCTTGCCTCAGTTTCAGTTTCCATCTTTTTCTGAAAGGATATTTTTCCTCTTTTGCTAAATACGTTGTTGCCGATATTGCCATAGTTTCATAGTCTGATCTCGCTCGGCTCTCTGATACGGCAGTGATCGCTTTTCTAGATCGACAGTCTTTTCAGACGTCCTTCCAGTCGAATATCGACATGCAGTTCATTTACTCCTTAATCACTAAATTATAACTAATACTTTGAAACTCACTAATATCACTACAAACCAACCCTTCAGCTGTTTCACCTCCGATAATGGAAATGCGGTTGTTTATGGAGCGAGCGACCGTTCAGCGGTACGTGCATCGTGGAAGTCAGATGCCTCGCTCGAAAGTCTCGTAAAGTCTCCAGTCCATTATTCTCCTCCTGCCGGCATGTGCTGATTAAGCCGGCACACATTGGATTTCGGTGTTTTGCTTCCAAAAAAACTATACCTTACATAGCATTGGAAAAATAGTGTGCCGTCACACAGTTGCAACTACCGATAATTTTGTGTTGTTTTTCTTTTTTTTTGGATTTTACTGTAGTTAATTTAACGGCGATTGTGATCCTTTCCCGGGGAAAATGCGGACTCTCCAAATGCATCACCTGTTACCTGGTTGGAATGGCAACAGCGGATCTGATCGTGGTTCTAGTTTTCGCTTTAGTTGATCAGACCAACAAAATCTACATGTATTGCAGATCCCTTCTCCTCACTCCTGTATGCGCTCTGATATTTGTAATTAGGGTGATAACGAGGGACTGCTCTGTTTGGTTTACGGTCAGTTTTACCTTCGATCGTTTCATCGCCATATGTTGCCGGAAGCTACGGGATAGATACTGCACCGAGAGAACTGCGACGGTAGTTATGGTGACCGTGGTTATAGTGAGCAGCGGAAGAAGTGTCCAGTTTTACTTTGCTGTTGAACCTTACGTTTTTATAGACAACATACCGTATCATTGCGCCCTGACACATGAATACGCTACTTTACCCGTGTGGAAAGGACTCGAATTACTGGAAAGCATTTTAACACCGTTGCTACCAATAGGATTAATTCTAGTATTTAATGGGTTAACAGTAAGACATATCATTGCGGCCAATAGAGTGCGCAGAGGACTACGGAATAGCAGTGATAATCAGCAGGATACCGAGATAGAAAACCGCAGAAAATCAATGATTTTATTGTTTGCAATATCAGCTAATTTCATTTTATTTTGGATACCCTATGTAGCTCATTCCTTGAAATGGCAACTGGTAAACTATTTGTATGAGGACAGATAGTTGGGTTCCCCGGAATATATACTACAACAACTTGGGTTCATGTTGCAAGTTCTGAGTATGTGCACCAACACGTGTATCTATACGCTGACACAGAGGAAGTTCCGAAAAGAGCTGGAAAATGGCGTGAAGTATGTGTTTAAATTAAATGGCCGTCTGTGTAGATAACGTCCAAGTCCAATTGCAATTCAGCGGAGTTTTCTAATAAAACAGTTTTAAAAATGAGTAGGTCATGAATTCAAACAATCGTTTGCCTGTTCATCCTGAAATTGCAAAACCCACGGAAGGTTGCCTACTTCATACAGTTAAGGTAGGAAACTGGGCAAACATTTAATGGGCTGACGTGATTGCTACATTGGTTGAATTACCCCAAATTATCAAAGAGACTTGACAAACACAGAGGCAGGAATGGCTTCCGGACAGACTCGGGTTCAGATGTTACAAAAAAGTCGGGTAAAGGGAGTAAAGTGAGTGTCATTGAAACACAGTATGACAACACTGTTGTTCAAAGTGAGGAAACAGTGGAGAGATTGTCTATTGATAGACTGTGATTAGAGCTCAGAAGCAGAAAGAGAGCAATCACTCTTTTGGGACTATCCTTAGAGACCGCACACTCCGCACACTCCGCACACTACGCACACTCCGCACACTACGCACACTACGCACACTACGCAAATCAAAACAAAGAGAAGTAGAGAGCGCGAGGACGTGATCAGGAGATATATTTTAAACAGGTGGCATATTAACAGGGTTGCTGTGCGAGGTAAATTATACGTCCCTAATATTCATTGGTACTTCCTCGGGTTCAAGGGCTCAAATATGATGGTATTTCTCAATAAGCTGGCAGGTGTAATAGAGGATCTAGTATCATAAATATCACATAACTCCTCGCGGGTCAACTGTTTGACATTTACTATAAGCATTCAATTTACCATAATCATTCAGTGTGCTTGGAGCTGACAGTATTGAATGTAGTTAATTGGTGGTATCAGATCGGCACTTGGAGCCGAATTTTGGAAATGGTGTGCACCTTGAAATGCGCAACGTGTGATTGTTAATGGAACAGTTGACTGGGGTTCAGTACAGACTTGTCAGCGTCAGGCGAGTGACGGAAGGTAGCGTAAAGTAACCCTGGTTCACAAGAGATATGGAAAACCTCGTCACGAAGAAGAAGGAAAAATACTTATGATTCAGGAAGAAATGATTAGTCAGGGCTATGGAAATTCACAATGTAGCAGGAAGGAAATTAACTGAGCTTAGAAGAATTAGAAAGGGACGTGAGAATACCTTAGAGAGTCGCATTAAGGTACACGAAGAACAGAAGGATGACGGGAAAAAGGGTGGGACACATCAGACATTACAGAGGAAACATGTTTCTGGCTTGCGAGGAGGCAGGGAAAGTTTTGAATGATACTTTGCTTCAGTATTCACCAGTGTGCGCGACCTTGATGAATGTGGATCCAGCGTAAAAAGCCGGATATACCGGGACATGCCTACGTCAAGAATAATGCTTTGGGAAATGTAAAACATTAAAATAAACCATTCACCAGTGATCGAAGGTATGTACCCGATATATTTACAGAAAGCTGGCGAAGATATTACTGCGCTTTTGGACATGACACTTACAGCTTCACTGTCTACCAGGGAATTGGAAAACAAGACATTTACATCTTCGCTGTCTGCAAGGGAATTGGAAAACGGCAAATGTTAATTCTCTTTTTTAAGAATTGAAATAGGGATAGTCCTGAGAACTACAAGCCAGTGGGTATTCGGTCAGTAGTGGGAAGCTATTGGAGAGGAGATTTTTGCAGTGGTCTTTGCTGTGTCTGTCATAGCTGAGAATGCTTCTTTTCCTTAGGCAGCTAGAACCAGCAACTGAATATTTATTCACCCACGTCATAAGGCTATCTATTATTACCACTGTATATCTGTATGCTCCCGGGCCGGGCGGTAAGAAAAATAATTTAATCTATTTGTAAAGTAGTCCAAGGCTCTTCTACTGGTTTGGTGTGTTGAAGGCCTGTTTTACTTACATTTCTGTGAGGACTAAATTGTACACAAAATCAAGCAAGTTGTCAGAAAATATCAACATCATCCTTCATCTTAGGCCACCAGCCCTTTTTCTTGATCTTTTCGGGGGGTGCGTTTGTTTCCCTGGTGTCCCCAGGCATTATGGTACCAGCGGGTCATCTGGTTTCTTCCTTCCTCTGGAACCGACAACTCCATCTTTGACAGATAGTCTCTTCTGTTCATTGTATATTTCAGACCCTGGCCCTACTATCTGTGTGTGTGTGAGTGTGTGCATGCGTGTCTGTGTGTTTGTGTGTGTGTGTGTGTGTGTGTGTGTGTGTGTGTGTGTGTGTGTGTGTGTGTGTCTTTGTGTGTGTCTGTGTGTGTGTGTGTGTGTGTGTGTGTGTGTGTGTGTGTGTGTGTGTGTGTGTGTGTGTGTCTGTGTGTGTCTGTGTGTGTATCTGTGTGTGTGTGTCTGTGCGTGTGTGCGCGCGCGCGCGTGTATTTCTTCAACTTCTTGGCTCAATCCATAATCGTAATCTGTTGTTCCTTCTGCCACCCAGTCTCCCCAATCCGTGGCTGCCATTTCTGCCAAAATAAAGCACCTTGCTCCACCAATTCGTCAACCTTCCTATTTCCCTTCATGAATTCATATTTTTTCCCTTTGCCTCCTTAAATATATATTGTAATTGAAGAGCAGGTGCGAGGAGCTTTCGACCCTTTGAAGCAAGCCCTCTCGCTGCCCACAGAGACAAATGATCTGTAAGGATGTTGCAAACTCCGTAAGATCAGATTGCATGGCTGACTCTGGTGAAAAAGTTCCTGGTTCTCTAACCAGATGTACTGCAGCTTCCAATTCCGCTGCCTCCGCACTCATGGGTTTCGGTAACTTTAATGCTATTGTATACATTTCCTGGCGAATTTCATCCTCTACAGATGTGCCTCAGCCAGTTATCCTCTCACCACCCTGTACTGATGAGGAACCATATACAAACAATCTGTGCCTTTGTGACTTTGTTCTTAGTCATTAATTAATCTGATATTTCACCCTTTTCTTTTTTTGTTTTTCATACAAACAGACCCTAGAGACCATTTGCTATCATTCCCTGAGACTCATTTTCATTCCTTGGTGCAGCAGGTCAACGGTTGACATCAAAGTTGTGTTTATACCCTTTATAAACAATAGACAATAGGTGCAGAAGTAGACCATGGAGCCGTTCGAGCCTGCACCACCATTTTGAGATCATGGCTGATTAATTACTATCAATACCCGGTTCCTGCCTTGTCCCCATATCCCTTGATTCCCCTATCAATAAGATACCTATCTAGCTCCTTCTTGAAAGCATCCAGAGAATTGCCCTCCACTACCTTCCGAGGCAGTGCATTCCAGACTGCCACAACTCTCTGCGAGCAGAGGTTTTTCCTTAACTCTGTCCTAAATGACCTACCGCTTATTCTCAAACCATGTCCTTTGGTACTGGACTCTCGCAGCATCTGGAACATATTTCCTACCTCTATCTTTTCCAAACCCTTATTAATCTTATATGTTTCAATCAGATCCCCTCTCAATCTCCTTAATTCCAGCGTGTACAAGCCCAGTCTCTGTAACCTCTCTGCGTAAGACAGTACAGACAACCCAGGAATTAACCTCGTGAATCTCCGTTGCACTTCCTTTACAGCCAGGATGTCCTTCCTTAACCTTGGAGACCAAAACTGTACACAATACTCCAGGTGTGGTCTCACCAGGGCTCTGTACAAATCCAAGAGGATTTCCTTGCTCTTGTACTCAAATCCTTTTGTATTAAAGGCCAACATTCCATTAGCCTTCTTCACTGCCTGCTGCACTTGCTCATTCACCTTCAGTGACTGACGAACAAGGACTCCGAGATCTCTTTGTATTTCTCCCTTACCCAACTCTACACCGTTCAGATAATAATCTGCCTTCCTGTTCTCTCCCAAAGTGGATAACCGCACACTTATTCACATTAAACGCCATCTGCCAAGTATCTGCCCACTCACCCAGCCTATCCAAGTCACCCTGAATTCTCCTAACATCCTCATCACATGTCGCACTGCCACCCAGATTAGTATCATCAGCAAATTTGCTGATGTTATCTTCTATGCCTTTATCCAAATCGCTAACGTAAATGGTAAACAGCTGTGGTCCCAATACCGAGCCCTCTGGCACCCCACTAGTCACCACCTGCCATTTCGAGAAACAACCATTCACCGCTACCCTGTGCATTCTATCTGCCAACCAGTTTTCTCTCCATGTCAAAGCCTTCCCCCGATGCCCTGAGTTTTGATGTTACCCACCAATCTTCTATGTGGGACCTTATCAAATGCCTTCTGAAAATCGAGGTACACTACATCCACTGGATCTCCCCCGTCTAACTTCCTGATTACATCCTCGAAAAACTCCAACCGATTAGATAAGCATGATTTACCCTTGGTAAATCCATGCTGGCGCGGCCCAATCCTATCACTGCTATCTAGATATGCCACTATTTCATCCTTAATAATGGACTCTAGCATCTTTCCCAGCACCGATGCCAGGCTGACAGGTCGATAGTTCTCTGTTGTCTCCCTCCCTCCTGTCTTAAAAAGTGGGATAACATTAGCCATTCTCCAATCCTCAGGAACTGATCCTGAATCTAAGGAACATTGGAAAATGATTACCAATGCATCCGAAATTTCCAGGGCCACCTCCGTTAGTAACCTAGGGTGCAGACCATCTGGACCTGGGGATTTGTCAGCCTTCAGTCCCATCAGTCTTCCCATCACCGTTTCCTTCCGAATGTCAATCTGTTTCATTTCCTCTGTTACCCTATGTCCTTGGCCCATTAATACATCTGAGAGATTGCTTTTGTCTTCCTTAGTGAAAGCAGATCTAAAGTACTCATTAAATTCTTCTGCCATTTCTCTGTTTCCTATAACAATTTCACCCAATTCATTCTTCAAGGGCCCAACATTGTTCTTAGATATCTTCACATACCTAAAAAAGCTTTTGCTATCTTCCTTTATATTCCTGGCTAGCTTGCGTTCGTACCTCATTTTTTTCTCCCCGTATTGTCTTTTTAGTTAAGTTCTGTTGTTCCTTAAAAACTTCCCAATCATCTGTCCTCCCACTCACCATAGCTCTGTCATATTGCCTTTTTTTTCCTTTACACTAATATTTATTGCTTGCAACAGCAATGTCCATCTAATGACTCTTCAGTGGCTTACGCAACCATTTTGAATCGTTCCATCTGCCGGTAATTGTATGGGCGTGTGCTCTGTCATTACTGTAGGTGGATTAAATCCCAATATGTAGACGAAATATTGTAACGTTCAGAGAACGCTAACAGATAGTTTTCATAAACAATACCCTTCTGTTCAACTGCTCAGAGCATGCGTGATGTGTACACTGCTGGTCTTAACTTCCCATGCGTCTCCTGTAACAGCACAGCTGAGAGGGTGGTATATGTTGTCGCCAGTTCCAATGAGAATCGTTCATTCCATTAAAGAAGCTGCCTTACTGAAAAATCCATCAATGTAATACCTACAGCAGCCTGCCAGCCCCGGAAGGTACCACAGCCATCTCAGTTCTCGGGGAACAGGCAGTTTCATAACCGATTCCAAGCTGTCGAGAGTCTATTTTCTGCACCTTCTGATCATTGCTCATCTCCTCCGGTTTGATCCACACATCACCCATTGTGCATATTCTATCTTCATATTATCCTAGCGATCTGTAAGTTGTGTCTGTATTCATGCTATTTGCATCTTCCAAATCATACAATTTATTGGTTCAAAACAAATCAGAGTTTGGCCATATAATCACTCCCCACTATATGTTGCTAATACCTGAGTTATTCCACCAACTCTATAGAATGCTTCAACACCATGTCTCCTATTCTAAATTTCACTTATACAGTATGTCCCACTTGTTTATGTCCTGTGAAACCACGTAGGATAATGTTACATTGTATCTTCCAGTCTGCTCCGCTTCTGATTTTTTTGCATTAGTGGTGTTGACGGTGTTTTCGAGATCTGGCAGTGTCCATAACAAAGTAACAGGGTGTCTGAAACCCTTCCACTAACCAGAGGTCGTCCGATTTCATCCTACTTTTTGTCACACACCCATGCTGCTGAGGTCTGCTACGGTCTTTGGGGCTCAGCGTGCAATTCCCTAGATGGTAGTGTGTGAATCAAGTTATTCTGTAACCGCCGTCTTGCTTGCCCCTTGAAGGAAAAACAGCTTTCCTCTGCTCTTTCACGTCTCAGGTTTGGGCATTATTTCTAATGTGCCCCCCTTGACCACAGTTGAGGCATTTAATTACTCCAACTTCAGTTCGCCCTGTTCCTAACGATGTTCCAGTTCCTCTGCCCTTTGTTGCCCTTTGATTGTGTGCCAGGGAGGTCCCCTTCCCTCATTTCTCCAGACAGGCTGATATTTAATATACGTCACCTTCCTATTAAAGAATTTTATTGGTCTTTGCATCTCCTTTTCCACGCTCTACTCATGTTCCTCAAGACCCATGCCTCAGTGTGTGTGGGTTCCAGTACCGTTTTATATTCATCGGTACTGTGAGATGCAACTGTCCTCACGGGTTTATTTAAGGCTTCTGTTCTTACATGTTCCAGCTCCAATGCTGTTCCTTATTCACCATGGAACACAGTCCATAAACTGGATGCAAATGCAGTGTGATGTTGACCACTCCTCTCGTAATATTTGACGAGTGCTTCTATCGGGTCCTCTTTGTCAAAACCCATAAACAATTATTATTGAGTCCTTCAAATCAACACCTGTTCCTCCATCATTTCGTTGCATATCTCGTGAAGCTGAGTGTATATTTGGATGCATGCACATTATAGTTAATTTCTTTTCCTCGGAGTCATCTAGGACATGTATTGCTCTCTGATGGTTGGTTGATTGGAAAAGCTCTCAAGGATCGTATATATTTAGCAATATCTTTAAGCTGCTGTACCCCGAACGGTGTGGCTTATGCATGTTCTGATTGAATTTGCTCCTCCTGCTGCCCCCTCTCTGACAGTAGATCGATAGTAGCATTTCTAGCCCTTTTCCCTTCACTGCGACGGTGACCGAAAATCTCCTCATATTCCGGCCATTTTCCCAACACGTATTTATGAAGGCATTCACTCCAATTACACAAATCCAAATCCTTTGTAATTGCAGAGTCTCCCGAATTAATCATGCTGACCGGGAAACCGTAGCCACCCTGCCCTAAATCTCTCTTTACCTCACCCATGTGTTCTGACACGAGTCCCCCACCGAACAAAGAGATTTACCCTCGATCCCACATAGGGACGTAAATTCTGAATCACCCCGTGTAATAATGATCAGTGAGGTACAGAGAATCTGTATTTACTGACAAATAACTTGGATTGTGTCAGCGTAGGTTCATAGACTCTCTACCTGTGTGCACCGCAGTAGAACCCCTGACTCACCATGATCTGTTAATGATGAGAAAATGTATTAGCCGACCTGACCCTTGAGTCTTCTCCACCTACGTGTTTTTTCTCCATAACCCTTAATTGGACTACTATGCAAAAAATATATTCGAATTCTGTCTTAAATACAGTGGAAAGCAAAAGTTTGGGCACCCCTAGTCAAGATTTCTGTTACTGTGGATAGCTAAGCGAGTAAAAGTTGACCTGATTTCCAAAAGGCATAAAGTTAAAGTTAAAGGTTGTGCGTGCGTGAATGACCGGACGGCAGTCGGGTGATTGTTCGGATTGTATTGAAAGGATGTGTGAATGAACACTTTATTTTACAGTAGGATCTAACTATTTGCAAATGTCTGCTTTAATTCGTTGAAATAAATTTGCAGGAACGTGTGGATATCAGAGACTGATTCATTTTCACCTCTTAGTGTATGGGGGCCGCAATCACCCACATCTGGATTCGCTTTGTTCTTTAGCATAGTTGATAAGGATTTTCACTGTCGCATCGGCCTTCCCTTGCTCAGCCAGTCCTGAATCTAGTGCAGCCAGGTTTCACTAGATCCCAAGCGATCTGTCGTTCTCAATGCGTGCTCCATGGGAACCCAGTCAAACACCTTAACAATTAATATACATCAGCTCGACAGTTCTGTCTTCATCTACCGAATTTTTACTTTTTCATGAAAATTATTCTGGCCCATACGGGACGACCTGACTTCACAAAGCTATGCTGACTATCCCCAACCAGGATGCATTTCTCCAGATACTTATACATTCTGTCTCTAAGAAACCTTTCGTATAGCTTGACCACCACTGACCGAAGACTCATTGGCCTGTAACTGTCAGGACTACATTATATTTCTTGAAAAAAGGAATCACATTTGTCATTCTCTGTGGCTAATAATGACACAAATGTCATGTCCTAAAGCTCAGCGATATCTTCATTCGCTTTCTCTGATTAACTGAACTACATCCCTTGTAGCACCGGGGAAAGAGTTATTTTCATGTTTTCACTCGTTATTCTGAACGTTTGCGTGTTCCTGCACATCTGTCCCCTACTAACTCTTCTAGGTCCATTGTTAAATTCCTCCTGGCTAAACTGTGTCTCATCATAGCCCTGCCTGATCCTTTTGTCCCAAATCTTCGCATATTTATTTCTACTTCTTGAAGAGGTGTTCCTTATCTCTTACCAACAAGAGTTACTTTAGGGGCCTCCGCCTCAATGAAACACGCCTATACCGAAACCTAATCTAGTGTTCCATTAACAATCTCCATAGTTCTGTTGAGCCTTTGAAGGAACAAAACCAGTCCCAAATTTGGCTACCAAGTTCCTACCTAATAGCATGTATTAAATACTTTCCGTACTGTCTGCTCCTGTCCCACTATAACGTATAGTAAATTTCGAATAGCTGTGTCCTATCGTTGTGAAATGCTGACCCGAGGAGAGATCTGTTGGCCGACCCGTTTCACTTTCCAATAGTCGATGTAGGATGGACGGTTCGCTAGTCCGTCTGCCCGCTCATTGTGATCAGACTCATTATCGGACGTAACCGAGAATTTCTGTTACATCGAATCCTTTGTAAATAGACGAAGTGCCCATGAATATCCGTGAAGTTTAATTTGCCTGTGACAACAACCGTGTCAAAATGGCACCAGTCCAAAATTTACCTCCCTGGCTGTCACTGTCTCTGCTCGTTGTTTTCGTTTTGGTGAAGGCAGCTCTACAGAATTCTCCCAAACGTGTGTCGGTTCCCTTCCTACTTCTGAGTTTCAATCACAGTCTATTAACATACAATCCCATCACAGTGTCCTCCCTTTCGTATCTGTGACACTATCACACTCTCCCTGTGTTTAAAAGGCGTTCCCTTTACTCTCTTTTACCCGACTCGGAACATTTTCAAACAACTGAACTCCGAGATGTCCGAAAGTCATTCCTCCCCTTGAGATTGAATTGACTTTATTTACTCCACATACATGAGGAATATATACATTTTCAGGCTACGTCTCCGTCCAAATAGACAATATGCAATCCTAGAAATTAATAACTGTAATAAATAGAACAGTCAACGTAACATAGGAAAACACTGATATCAGCGTGAGTTGATCAGTCTGATGGCATGGTGGCTGAAACTGTTGCTTGAGCCTGTTGTTCCTGGCTTTATGCTGCAGCACCGTTTCCTGGATGATTGTCAACTCTCTGGGATAGTTTGGAATTCGTTCATTACATGATGAGCAGGGACATGAATGCTTGAATTTATGACATATTTGCAAAATCTATTCATTTTCAAACTGTTTTATTCGAAACTTCACTGAATTGCAATTGGTGTGGGCGTTAATGTAAGCACATAATTCACTCCATTCTTCAATTCTTGCCTGCATTTCCTCTGCGTCAGTGTACAGATAGAAGTATTGGTGCACATACTCAGAATTTGCAACATGAACCCAAATTGTTGCAGTATATATACCGGGGAACTCAAATATTTGTCCTCATAAAAAAAGTTTTCCACTTGCCATTTCAGGGAATGAACTACATAAGGTATCCAAAATGAAATGAAATTTGCAGATATTGCAAAACAATAAAATCATCGATTTTTTACGGTTTTCCACCTCGGTATCGTTCTGATTATCACTGCTGTTCCGAAGCCCTCTGCGGACTCTATTTGCCGCAATGATATGTCTCACTGTTAACCCACTGAACACTAGAATTAAACCGATTGGTAGCAATGGTGTTAAAATGTTGTCCAGTAATTCGTATCCTTTCCACGCAGGTAAAGTGGCGTATTCATGTGTGAAGGCGCAATGCCACGGCATGTTGTCAATAATGACGTAAGGTTCAATGGCAAAGTAAAACGGGACACTTATCCCGCTGCTCACTATAACCACGGTCAACATAATCACCGTTGTTGTTCTCTCAGTGCAGTATCGCTCCCCGAGCCTTCGACAGCAGATGGCGATGAAACGATCGAAGGTAAAGCCGACAGTAAACCAAACAGAACAGTCCCTGGTTACAACAAATAATGCAGTTGTCACAGCGCATACAGGAGTGATGAGCAGGGATCTAGAATACTTGTAGATATTGTTGGTCTGTTGCACTAAAGCAACAACTATAACCACCATCAGATCCGCTGTAGCCATTCCAACCAGGTAACGGGTGATGCGTTTGGAGAGTCCGCATTTTCCCCGAGATAGGATCACAATCGCCGTTAAATTAACTGGAAGAAATTAGAAACAAAAGAACATTATCGTCAGCTGCAACAGTGCGAATGCGCAGTATTCCTCCAGTACTGTGCAGGGTTTGCTTTTTGGAAGTGAAGAGCAGAAATTCGATCTGTACCGGCCCCATCGGAAGACTCCTGCTGGAGGACCACAATGGACCGCTAACCTTCCGACAGTTTAGAGCGAGGCTTCTGATTTCCACGAGTCACCTACCGGTGAGCGGTCGATCGCTCCAGCAAACATCACCATGAACAACGCAATTTCCATTTTCAGAAGTGAAACAACTATAGAGATTATTTGAAGTGAAATTCAGGAGGTTTACAGCATAAATTATAATTTATTGACATATGGAACAATAGACCTGCGTGTCGATTTTCGACTGCCCGGTCATTCGAAAAAGCTCCCAATCTGGAAAAACAATCACTGTCGCATCAGAAAGCCGACCAAGGTGCAACTATGAAACTATCGGCAACAACATATTTGACAAAAGAGAACTAAAAAAAACCTCATATCGGGAAAATATGGAAACTGAATTAAAATATATATTATCTGCTTGAATCCTCAATTTTGGAAACACTATTCAGGCGATGGTACCATCTGTGCTGTTCTCCAAACAGTGCTGCGGAACGGAAGCAACAGGACGGCGCTATACATAAAGTGATCAGTGTCTTACCAGGGACACCGATCGCTACAATTGTAGGATAGAAAACGCTCGCGACGTAGTAAATCGCTGGATGCCACATATTCTGTTCGACGCCGCGTTCAAAGGTTTGTATGGACCGGTGATCGGGATTACAGGGTTATATGTAATTCAGAGTAATTCCACTGAGGAAATCAGTGTGGTTATCTCTTGAGTCGCATTAGGCAGAACCAGCTACACAAGCACTGACATTAAATTGTTTTGTTCACTCTGTCACTGTGCCATGAATTCGTATCCCCGAGGGTATTAACTTATAAACATAAAATAACATGAGCGTTGCCAAATTAATTTCCAAGAACCAAGCTTCAGCTGCAGAAAAGGGACATTTTCTGATCTGTGTTGTTTCTAACAAAGGCAATCGTCCCGAACAATCAAAATCGACAATCACTTTCCAAGAGACTTATATTGACACATCGGCGGTGCACATTCGCTTCCAAAGCTGGGGTCGGGACATTAGCTCGGCAAGTGAAATGGAGTAAACCTTATCGATGGGGAATTTTTCTCGCTTGTTCTCGTCATTTCCAGTCACTTGAATGACGAAAGAGTCAATAATAGGTCATCACATGTTTCACAATTAAAAACGCTGTACGTATGTTCTTCTAAGCATATAAACGACGTCGAGAACAATATTCAGGGACATTTCATTGTTATGGAGGATGAACAGTTCCGATGGACAATGGGATGCAGAGTTGTTTATATTTCCCCCCCCCCCCCCGGGAGAATCACAAACCGTTATTGTTTCTTTCTTTGCTGCTCCTGAGAGAGAGAGATGAAAAGAAAACATGCAAAAACATCTGCTACAGATAAGAGAGGGGGGAGAGGCTTGTTGATTCACCGTATTTTGACTTCTGAGAGGGTTATTGATCTTATACCATTCTGTTCATTTACATTCCTCAGTGGACAGCCGGAGTGGGCTGGTTTGATGGACACAGCCATTCAAAATTGATTGATTGCTGAGACCCCATGAGTAGGGATAAAAGTGAGGTCTGGAGAGACACCCTTCAGACACACCAGGAGACACACTAGTGGACGCTGATTGAGTGTTGGAACCCGCGGGAAGGTTTCGGGCTTCGTAGCCTGAACCAGGAGGTCGGTCAGTAAAGCTCACAGTTTTATATCAGGGCCGGTGGGGACATGCCAGATTGACGAGTCCAGCACTGAAGAGCGGTCTAGCTGAATGACAGAAGGGTCATGACTGAATGGCCACAACGACACGACGGATCATTACGCAAAGGAAGGTTTGCCTGACTGTAGCTGTTACATCTCGCTCGCTCTCTCTCTTTCTCTCTCCAACGATTACAACACAAGCATATCGACCTCAGCACGCATGAACTGAACTGAACTTTATACTTTTCTATGACAATTCATTTACCCCTAGACATCGATAGAGCTTGTTTATTATTGCTTATTATTAATCCTACACTTTTAGGTTTATTATTGCTAACTTGTGTTATCTATATATTTGCGTTATTGTTATTGATTTGCTTATTTCACTAATAAACACTTTTGAATATAGTACCAAAAGACTCCAACGGATTCTTCTTTCTCTGCTGGGTCAGACAACCAGTCACGGGGTGCGTAACGGCTGATAGATCAGAATATAAATAAAGATATTTGATTTGAAAATATGAAAGGTCTTTCAGAAGGTTGTCTCGTACAAAAATAAAGTGTGGTGAGAACGTTTTTCTTAAGTAACGCTGATTAAAATCGCATCAGACGCTGCTGAGCACGGTAACCGAAAGGTACTTACACGAGATACCGATAATTTCATTTACTGAATAACATGTAGTCTGTTTCTCCAACATTGTTAATCAAAATTGTGCTCCAAATTTTCTTAATTTCTACTTTTCAGTAAAGACTGTGTGGATAAAAAAAAATAATCAAGCCATGCTCTTTTATTAATTTTCTTCAGGGCAAGATTCTTCACGGATCAGATGTTGAAATTCCACCGCTCAGTGCCTAGATGTTTCCTTCTTAAATTAGGCTGAAGAACAGAATGTCATAGAACAATCGATACAGATGATGAAAGCAACTCGCTCATTGGCTGGTGCTAGTCGGCAATTATTTATCTATTTTAGCGAACCTCAAAGCCAATGTGGATATAACAGGCATTAGTTCTTAGGTATGAACGTTGCACCACGTAGAGATTCAAAGAGAGACATCACAAGGGTGAAAGGGAGAACGCGGCGCGCCAGAGAGAGAAAGAGAGAGAGAGAGAGAGAGGGGGGGGGGAATGAGGGGAGAGAGGGGGTGGAGTGTTTGGGGGAAAGGGAGAGGCTGACAGCGACAAGCAAGCTGACGCAGACCAGAGAGTGAGAAGGAATAGAAGGAATAGAGACGGGCGAGCAGACAGGGATCTCTCTCTGAAATATACAATCACGCTCAGGCGGAAGATGTAATGCTATTAATCAATCTCACATTTATTCTCGCTAGAAACATGCAGACAAATGTGGATTGACCATCAGAAACAAGTGTAAATTAGAGGCCCAGGCTATCATGCAGTATTCCTTTCTGTTTTCCGGCAGGAGAATTCCATATTGTGAGAAACGTGCGAAATGAACTGTTTTGTCTCTGTGGTTGTTTCCGACATTCCAAGTGGATTTGATTTTCTACAGCAGCACTGACTTGCATTTCACACTTTGAATTTCTCTTTCTCCTTTTAACGATCCTCCCTGTTGCTGTCGTCAAACATATGGCTTGTAAAATGGCCAAAACTCTATGAGAAATCCCTTTGCTCAAACGACCACATCCCCAGCCAGTGTACAAATAGGATTCGCGTATTTCCATATTTTTCGAGGACGAGAACCATTCCCTGGGTTTGGTTTGTACAGAGCTTACGTGAAATGCTTCCTGATGTTTGTCTGAACTCTCCCTTTTACCAGTCTCCACCTATGGCCCGGTGCCTTTGATGATGGATTAACTATGAGGCAGCAGCTTGGATCTTTACTTATAACCTTACTAATTTGACGACCTGTATCATGTCTCTTTTAATTATATGTACACCCAGGCTAAATGACTTAGTTCTTTCAATCGTTCTTCTTAGCTCATACCCTGCAGACATGGAATAATTCTAGTCGTTCTTTTCTGAACTGTCTCCAGTGCCTTCACATCCTTCACATAATATGTAGATCAAGATTGTACATAGTACTAATGGTGTGTCCGCACAAGCACATTATACAGAACCAAGTAAAAGTCTATACACATGAAGTCACGATATATGCTTATTTACTTTCTGATCTGATGCCGACAAAGGTTCAATATAGTGCAGTGTGTAGCGTGGAATTAAAATGGTTAATTCCCCACTCCCGCCACTGTAACTGTTATTTGTATATTATTAAGCACAGTCTCCCTAGAGTTTATTATCTACCATAGCGCCTGAAACAAAAATAGATATTTATTAGCGATTTATTGCCGTTGATAAAAACAGCGGCTCCGCCTCTGACAGACACTAACATCTGCAGAGGATGTAGAGCAGAAATCACAGCCTGACGGTAGTCAATTTGACCGTTCTGTCAGTGGATCTGAAGCTGACGAATGATACAGAAAAGGAGAGAGAAGTAGGAAATGTCGATTTTAATGTTCAATATATGGGAAAAGATTTGCTCTGGGAATTTTCCAAACTTACGGAACATTATGGCAGTTCACCACTCGAAGATCGGATTGTTTTCCTACTAAAGGGTATCCAGCCAATCTACTTCGCTTTCCTTGCTATGATTGCTGTTCCTCGTAAGATTTGCTTATGTTCTGCTACTCTTGATGCAAGTCATGCTAAGCTTTGCACACAATTATATTTCATTCCACTCTTCCTGCCACTTTTTCCTTTCCTATGTATAGTTACTATTTAGAGAGTATGTCATTATTATATTCCTTGCGATATTCTTCGATTTGAATTACCTTGTCTGAAACAGGTGACGTTCTGTGCAATAGAATGAGATCTAACGAACTGGCTACCTTTCACAATGAAATAAACTCTTGGAAGCTTCTTTGCATACAGTAAAGCTCTGCAGCCAGTTCAATGATCCCCTTGTTTAGTTAATGGTAGTAAATGAATTATGTCCACTCTGCATTCCAATTCCTATTTACCGTTTCGTCTTCGCTGACGTCTTAGTGATGCGAAGCACTAATCAATCCAGATCTACTCCTCAAAATCCGTATCTCCGTCCTCCGGGAGATGAGCACTCACAATAAATTTTCCATCTCGCAACTTCTATTTGTCTGCCGTTTTCCCTTCAGAATGCGTTTTCATAGGATGATGTCCTAGAAACTATCTGCAGAATCAGGGATACAGATTCAGTGCCAATTCCTGGAAGCAAATGTGTAGTCTGTCCACCTAAGTTCTTAGAATTTGCGTTCAATCAACTCTGTAAATTCAGCCGCTGCATTTATTGGATTGTGCACCAGAAGCACAATGGAGCCCTGGGCAGGTAGCTATTAACCTAACGGACTTCGTTTCGTTGGTCAACTAACTTCCTTTCTGTTGATTAGACTTTTGGTCTCCGCTCCCTTTCCTTTGTTTCCGTATGTTAGGTTTGAATAAGCCTTTCTATTCGAAAGATCATCCAATCGAAAACTAATCGCCCTTTTCAATAATTCAACAGTTATTAGTGCAGGTATTCATGCAATTGAATTCTGTCCCCTAGAAAGCGGCTTCAGTTCCTCCCTGAGAAGGAATCTCTTAACATTATATTGGAGACTGGTCTACTAATCTGATTAATATATGCAGGGTTATTTTTTTGACATGTTTTAATTCATATCATTATTCATCAAACCTTACCTGACAGATTCTATTATTGATCCTGTCGCTTTGTACCTTTCTGAAAAAAAATCGCAGCTTCTTGCTTTAGGAGCTTTCGTGCTCAGATGGCAACACGGACTTTCTACCGGCTCCCTCATTCTCCAAGTAAAATGTGACAACTTACCCATTCAAATTGTCTTTCATTTGCCTTGACTTTTCTCTCCAATTGCTCTTTACTTTCTTTACTTGCCATGTATCTACTTTTATTTTCGCCGCATTGTTTTCTAAGCCTTTCCTGTTCTCCGTCACGAAAGCAAACCGAGATGTTGCCCATTTTCACAGGGCCCTTGGGGTGTGGAGGGATAAAGGCGCACGCTGAATCTTAACACCCCCGTACGATGAGAACAAAGAACTAATACACGAAAATGACGCAAATATCAAAGATCGAATTAAAGATTTGGCCCTGAGATCTATGCCAATGTTAGTGGCATGTACAGGATGGCTAATGTTTTTGCGAATAGTTTACCAGTTTGAAAAAAAGACTTGAACTTATGTATTTATTAGTTTATGAAAACTTGAATTACAATACTGCGTCAACAAACTAATATTGTTCTCGCATAATTTCTGTCCTTTCAGGCAATTTGCTGGCCATCCTGATCCCGTCACGTAGAAAATGCGGTCTCTCCAAATGCATCACTCTCTATTGGTGTTCATGGCCGCGGCGGATTTAATTGTCGTCATCTTTGACCTGATACTGAGGCACATCCCGATGGTTTACTGGCGGCAATTTCACTTCCCCTGGCCAGTTCCGGTCTGTAATATTCACGCCGTTATCCTTTATGCGGCGACAGACTGCTCTGTCTGGTTCACAGTCTCGTTCACCTTCGACCGGTTTGTCGCCATCTGTTGTCAGAAGATGAAATCCACATATTGTACTGAGAGAACGGTGGCTGTGGTTCTGGGAACAGTGACCGTGCTCAACTGCCTGAAGGATTTGTTTTGGTATTTTATGCTGACGGGTGAATATAACCTTCTTAGTGATCCCTGGATTTGTTGGGAAAGAGGTGGTGTTGTTGGCTCGACTCTTTGGGCAACGATTGAGTTCACTCATTGTTTCCTCACCGCGGTCGCTCCTTTTTTTCTCATTCTCCTCTTCAACACTTTAACCATGAAACAGATTTTAACAGCCAGCAGAGCTCGCAACAGACTTCGGGGTCACAGCAGCGGGGAGAAGCCCAGAGACGCTGAGATGGAAAGTCGAAGAAAATCCATCATTTAACTATTCGCCTTCTCTGGAAATTTCACCGTGTTGTGGGCGGTGTTTATGATCCACTCCATCTGGAATCGATTGTGCTGGCTGGGGTTTCGATCGATCGTTCCCCCTAATTTTGTGCAGAAGATGGACTTCATCCTGCAGCACTTGAGTTGCTGCACGAACACGGCCCTCTACGCAGTAACTCAGAGGAAGTTCCCGGAACAGCTGAGGAATTTATTTACTTATCCTGTTACTCTAATTATGACGTTCAAAAAGCGTTGGGAATTGAGGGATAGAGAGTAGCAGATTCTCACATGAATGTGCCTCTCTCTTCTTCACGTCCCGGTACCTGTCCGCTTCTGGCACTTAGAGCGGCAATGAATGTCTACCATCTCTGTCTGTCCTTGACCATCTTCTACATTCTGCCCCTGGTGTGCTTCAGAGTTTTCAATTCTGCCGCTCCAGTACCGCGCCAAGTAATCTTTGGTATACCGTGCGGATCCCTGCCTATCAGCGACCTAGTAAGTGGCTATTCTGACGATGGAGATTTGAGTCAATTTGTTTTTTTGCAATCCTTTAGTGTTGTATCCAGAGTGAATATGCAAATTTCTTCGATGTATCTGTATGTTTGCTTTATAACAAACCGTTGCTGTCATAATTCGTTCATTTCAGAAGGAAAGAAAAATAAAGCTTATCACACAAATTAAAGTGCAGTTTTTCGATTTTAATTTTGTCTATAAGGATTTTAAAGCGGGTTCTAATCTTGTATCTCATGTCCTCTCTGCCCTTCAGTTTTTCTCCTCCTAACTGTCCCTGATGCACACACGTTCACAGATGCACAAGCACTTTCAGACCCGGGCAGATAGAAAGTGTGGGCTGACAGCAATGAACGGTTATAGACACACAGACAGACAAACGACAGGCAGATGCATGCACCGGGTCAGAAATCATGGTGTTGTTCTGTCAGTAGCTAGAAATATGAGTCAATATTCAGAGTTAATTGAACTCGGAAATCAAGCAAAGCAGTTTTGGTCTCAGTAAGATGTTGTTTTGGGTGACTTATTTATATTAACGGACTCTTACTGTATGATTGTACCGCTATCTTGTGGTATACACGCATTCTATATTTTAAAGTATAATATCAGAGAGAAAGCCGGAGAATTGAGTTTACAAAGATTGATTGAATAGTCGAGAGGGATTGATGGACTGAATGGCCTTATTTTTCCTAATCTTATGATCTCACACACCGGGACTGGTCTTAGCATGCGTTGGCTTCAAAAATCAGGGTGCGCTGTTATAACTCACCGGAATCAGACGCTGTCACACGCTTACAGGTTTGCAAGATACGTTTTGGTCTCTTGTCAAACAGGAGAGCAAGATCTTGGGGATTTCAGGACACTGTTCAATACTGGCGTCAGGCATGCTAATCTACTCTGAGAGAAAAGTGGCTTTGGAATCAAATCGGCATTCACAGCCCTCAGCCTATGGTAGTTTCTAGGATCACACGTTTTGGGTCAGCTCTCGGTGTGTTGTGGAGTATTAGCTTCACTCTGGGATCACATGATATGGTGATAAGTACACGTGTACACCTATTCTCAGTGTGATCTCGGTCAGCGGCTGCTGCAGACAGAACAAGTGTCATATCTCCTCACTCTCCAAAAGTTAGAACTATCATTCCAGTTCAGGTGACAGTGCACTGGTGAACTGTCCGGGTCACCTGCCGTATCCAGTGCTCTCGGTGCGGCCTTCTGCACATCGGAGAGGTCCGACGTAGAAAGGACGCCGAGCAGATTCGCCCCGTCCGCCGCAAAAAGCGAAATTTCCTAGGAAGGAGGCCATACTCAAGTTGGAGGAAAACACATCATATTCTGTCTGGGTTGCCTCCAGTGTGATGGCCTTAAGACTACATTTGTCGCCATTATATGATTTTTCCTTCCCCATTTTGACTTGTTTATTGCCACTTATTACCCCCTCGGTTTTTCTCTCCTGCCCATCTCTTCTGTCGGACACCCGATCTATTCCCATTTCTCACGCTTGGCTTTCCTTTCCTTCCTCGTCTGATTATTACTTCTGCCCTTAATCGCTTTGAGTTATCGAAACTTGATTCTTAATTCATCACCCATTGCACACCCACCACCCTTTCATCTGTGAACACTTGTCATCTTCTGCCTTGCACACTTTTCAGTCTTCCCTTTTCTTCTTCTTCGCCGATCCATTTGAGTCTCGATGAAGTTCTCGGCCCGACCTGTTCAGTAGTTTAGTCCCCTCCATAAATGCTACCTGAACTGCGGAGTTCCTGCAGCTTTTTGCGTCTGTCGTTCCAGATGAAACAAAAGGAACAGGGTGTCTGGTGTATCAATGTCCCTGTAATCTTATTAATCTGGATTATCACACGCCTACTCTTCCGCCGTTCAGGGAAGTGAAGACCTTGATCTGGTGAAAGTCTCTTTAGCAATCGCAATGCGTAAAATCTCCAGCAACAGTATCCTTGCTGTAAGTTTTGCAGTCTGTTTCGTAGTCCAATAAGTTTTTATCGGCTCTCTGAAAGTAGACACAATCACAAGGATATATTACTGTATTCTAGGTCATAAAAAAATTCCACATCGCAAGGTGTGTCTGTCTGAAAACGGCTTTTGTACAGAATATATCCGGATTATAGCGGGTACAGAACAAACAGTCTTGACATTATAATTTATTCATCTCCTTACATTCCTAATCAGGACATATTCTTGAACTGTTATATCGACTCCGTGATGCCCAAAATTGTAATCCTATCCAAAAAGTTATTTGTTTCCGTTCATCCTCTGGCAAACATATTTGCAATTAGTAACTACAATCATATCCCGTAACTGTATGTAAAATTATTTCCCACATTCTGCAGAACTCTCTCCACTCTGCACCTTTTTAAACTATAAATCTGGATTTTGCGCGTCGACTGAATCTATAAGTCTAAAGTTGCCTTGTTTCAGTTAAACCACTGTGGAGTCCATTTACTTCCACGTCTTGTTTCTGATTCGGCAAAATCAGTCGTGGTATCACCTGTTACCACGCAGGGATATTTTTACTTGAGCCATCACCTCTTTTTTATTCCAAATCTGCGGAAAGGTAAAATGTAGCTTCCCATGTCAGGAATAATCAGTCAAATTATTACAAGCACACTTACTTTTTGAGTGTGCCGTCTTCTTTGAAGAATAACTGTTTTGGTGAATAACAACGAAAGCTATTGCAGCCGGTTCTGCCGCCTGGACACATATTGATTAACACACTTACCATCTCACATCTTTCCTCGTCTTCTACGTACAGAACAGAATCTGAAAACAACTTTCCATACTGATCATCTGTCAGAAAACACCCTTAAAGAGGAATTTTCAATATACATGACTCTATTTTCTTCTCTTGAATTTAAGAATTTAACAACCGATAATTGCGAGAGAAATTCTTTGTAAAATAATAGGTTCGTAGAATAGGGACCAGCATCCAACGCCTCGCGTAGTAATCTTGAAGAATGGCCTGGGCCCGAAAAGTCGACTGTACTCTTTTCCGTAAATGTTGTCTGGCCAGATGCGTTCCATCATCATTTTGTTTTTGTGCAGTGATATCACTTCGTTCATTTACACAGTTTGCGTTCCATAGTTTGCACATTACTTTCAGCTACAGGACTCAAAACTCTCCAGGAAAAAACCCGTAAGCGTGAAAATGTAAGCAGCCCCTTCACTGGCATCTTCTGCACCAGTGCACAGGGCAGGTAGATCAACTGAAAGCTTTACGAAGACGGTTTACATTGATAAGTTCTCTTACAGCAGGAGTTACCAAGCTTATCTGTGCCATTAACCTCTACCATTAATCAGGTGTCGGTGACGCCCAGATTGTGCGCCACTACTTAACAGACAGGGCATGTCACAGGAATATGAAAGCAGAAATATACTTAGTGTGACAGTAGTCTTGTTAAAAACGTTTTCTTCTGAACAATATGCTTTCTTTGCCTTCCATGTGAAGCTTTTCTCACTTACATTGGTTATCTAGTTGCGTTGGTTACACTGACGGTCCGGGTTCAATCTGTAAATCTTGTTCGACGAGGTGTTGCCAGAAAGGATTTGCTGAGAACTTCAATTTGCTGCACGAAGATGATAATGAAATAGATGGCTTTGTTGCCAAGTTTGCAGATGATACGAAGACTGCTGGAAGGGCAGGTAGTGCTGAGGGAACAGTTAGTATGCAGAGGGATCGAGACAGTCGAAGGGAATGGGTAAGCATGTAGAAAATTAAATACAATGTTGGAAAATGTATGGTCATAAACATTGATAGTAGAAATAAATGTGGGGACAATTTTATAACCGGGGAGAAAATCCAAACATCAGACATGCAAAGGGTTGGGTCCTTGTGCAGACCACCGTAAAGCTGAACTTGCAGTTGAGTCGCTGGTGAGGAAGGCAAATCCCATGTTGACATTCATTTCAAGAGGTCGATAATACAAGAGCAAGGATGTGATGCTAAGACATTACTAGTGAGGCCGCACCTTGATTATTGTGAAGAATTTGGGTGCGACATCTTACAAAAGTTGTGCCAGATTTGAAGAGGGTCCTGAGCGGCTTCACAAGGATGATTCCAGGAAATAAAGTGTTATCATACCAGGGAGGTTTGATGGTTGTGTCTGTACTCACTGGAATTTAGAAGGATGAGGGCGATCTCATTAAAAAAACCTTTCGAATGTTTAAAGGTGTAGATGAGTAGATATGGAAATAATCTTTCCCATAGTCGGAGAGTTTTGGAGAAGAGGTCACAGCCTCGGGATAGAGGAGCATCCATTCTAAACAGAGATGCGGAGAAATTTCTTTAGCCAATGGGTCGTGAATTTTTGGAGTCTGTTCCGCCACTCCACCATGAGTTAAACTATTCTCCAATCTAGTTCCAATTTCCGGCTTTTTTCCCAATATCCATTGATGCCCTGACTAATTAGATACTTATCAATCTTCTTCTTAAACACCCTCAATGACAGCGCCTTCACAGCTGTATGTGCAAAGAATTCCATAAATCCACGACCCTCTGGCTAAAAAAAAATAAATCTCCTCATCTCTGTACGAAATGGGTACCGGCTAATTCTAAGACAGTAGCCTGTTGTCCTTGACTCACCCACCAGGGAAACAGCCATTCCACATCTACAGAGTTCCAGGTAATTACAAGCTTGCCAGGAAGGAACTGAAGAATAAAATTAGGAGAGTTAGGAAACTCTGAAGGTCTTGGTGAGGTGGATTAAGGAAAACCACTTGGTAAAGTATGTGAAGAGCAAGAAGTGGAGCCGTGTCAGAATAGGAACAGTGAGGGGCAGTAGTGGAAGCGTGTGCATGGAATCGGAGGAGGTAGCAGAGGCATTGAAACGAGGGCAGCTCAGAACATGACTCCCTGCAGGCTCAATCTATGCCTTCCCCACATTGTCTGTGGTCTTAACCCCATCTAGCTCAACAAACACTCCGCTATTTGTTTTGGCATTCTGTTCTTCATACCTCTGTTCTTCATCCCCTGCATCTCTGATTCAATCCCCACCCCTCCTCCTCTTTAACGACACAACTTTCCAATGGAACATGAGTTCCAGTCCCGTCCAGGTCGAAACGGTGAGGTTTGCTCGGTGGCGGAGAAAATGAAGGGGCTGCGCCACGTGGGGGCGCTGTGGCGAAGCCTCCGGGCAGGTGTATGTGCCACCCTCTCGTGTTCGCTCGGCAGAAGACAACCTCTGTCGGTGTCGAATCCAGATTCCTGATTCATTCTGTGGACCCCGGGCCTCAAGCTGCATTGTGGCCTATTTTAAGCCTCATATATTATAGGTGTTTCTGCACCTTGGTCCTGGAGTAACGCTGTTTCGTCTGGCTGCATTTATGCCTATTCATGTAAGATTGAATGAAAATTCAACTGGGATTATGTTGAAACAGGCCTCATACACTGGTCACACTTTCCTTCGAAGAGAACCCAATGTTCCAACTATCAGAAGCCCTCATTCATACCTCGACACCTTAGCCACCTGTTAGTATGTGTTGTATTCCTATTTCTGGCCACATCAGCACGTACCGAACTTCGCCTGCTCACTCTCCCCCTTAATATTGCTGAGGTCCCAATCAGAGTGGTAGTGACCCCGACACCTCGGGAGGCAAAATACCATCCAGTAATCCCTCTATCACACACAGAGCTTCTTTTCTCATTCCCTAACAAATGATCCCCTCTCATCACACCTCTCCTCATCTCGCCCTCCCACTTCCCTTCTGAACCACAGTCCAAAACCTGTGCCAGAGAACAGACCTGCGATACTTCGCTCTACTTGGTCGTTTGACCTCTCCCCCCATCCAAACGTATACAAGTTGTTTTACCTGTTATTGAGGGGGTTGCCCACAGTGGGCACTCTACACTAGGTCTGGCTGTTTAAACCCTTTCATCATCCTGACTGTCACCCAGTTTCCTGTGACCTGTACATCAGGTTTAACTTCCTCCCAATATGTCGTCGCTATCACCCCTCAGCTTCCCGAATGATCGCGAATTCATCCAGTTCCAGTTCCAACCCCTTAAAGCTGCTTAAAGCTGAGAAGCTGCTTCAGGATGAACTTCTCACAGATGAAGTCGACAGAGACACTGAGGTCTCCCTGCCGTCCCACGTCCTGCGATAGAAGCATTCAACTGTCCTGCCGGACATGGCCTTCTGCTCTAATTGAAGGAAACAATAAATAAACTAAAAACAAATACATCAACAGTGGCTCCTGTCTCATGTGTTTTAGTCTTTGCTGATGAATCCGCTTCCCTGATTGGCTGTGGTTCAACGAAACGCGAGGCGCCGTCACAACGACTCCGTCTGTCAGACTCAGAGCGAAACAGCCAGTTGAAACCCTCTTCCGCTGTGTTTGTCAATGCATCTGATGTGACAGTTAAAGCCGCACATCTCCCTTGAATTCTTTCCTCCTCAACCAAAATCCGGAATGTTGAGCTAACTGTCCTGCCCGCCCTGCAACCACCTCCCACTAACGACTGTAATATCATAATTCCAGTCGCTGGCCCCTACCCTGAGCTCACCTGCCTTTCGTACAATACTGCCTGCATTGAAATGTACGCAGCCTAGAACATGAGTCCCAGCAGGCTCAACATTTAGCTTTCTGACTTTGTCGGAGGAATTACCAACATCTACCCCAACAACCACTCCACTAACTGTTATGCCAGTCTGGTTTTGAATCCCCCGCAACTGTAGTTTAATCTGCACCATTCCCCCTTTTTAATGCAAACCCAACTGAGGTGTTATGTCCACAGCACTGGTGTAAACTGAGAAGTTACTCTCGTTGAGAGAAAATGAGGTGGTTGTGCAACGTGTGGCGGTGTGCTGCCCCCTAGTGTTCGCCGAGAGCGAGAAACTCCAACGGGATGCACTTCTCACAGGTGACGTCGTCGGCGTGACTGGAGGTCTCTCTTCTGTTCCATGCCCTGCAGTGAAAACATTCAACTCTCTTGCCAGACATCCGTCCTGCTCTAACTGTGCAATTATAAATAAGCAAACTATAGATTAACTGAAAAATAACAATCAATGTCGTATTTTCTTGCACTTGCTTAATGAATCGGCTTCATCTATTGCTCGCTGTTCAAACAAACAAACAAACAAACAAACAACAAATAAATAAAAGAACCTCGTGCTGCTGCTTTCTAATAGTTTCTCATTGAAACCAGTCCTAATGCCAGAATTTTATGAGTAGATGACTCTGATACACTGAGCAACGCTCCATCCACATCACATCACACACTCCCGGGGTCAGACACGGAGTGTAGCTTTCTCCACACTGTCCCATCGCCCTGATTAAACCTCCTCCAACAGTGACCCGTCACTCTCTCCCTGTTAGGGGCATATCGAGAAATTTCTTCCTCGTCCCATCACACACTCGCGATTTAGATATTATGTGTAACTTCCCACTGCCCACTCACTTTGAGAAGACTAGAATTTAAAACCAGTGCTAAACCATAAGAGTTCCGTCTCCAGTACGACAGCTGGAGATGTCGTCTTTGGTTTGGGTTGGTGCCGGCTTGTTCATTTCGAGTCTGAGTCTGAATTAATTCCAGACCTGACTCTGCATTTGGGTTCAACAACATCCAGAGCTGTCTCGGTTCGGAAGGGATCACAGCTTTAGGAGTTTGAGGGGATGTGCTCTCTCAGTGAAGATGAGGAAAATTCTATGGATGTACGGTGGGGATCTTTCTGACTCGCCGCATCGCCGCCGGGTGCGGATGCTGCAAAGCACAGAATAGTAACGGGCTACAGACGGTTCCAGCCTCAGACCGCCACTCTGACGGTCAGACCTCTCCCTACCATGGAGGGCATTGTCAAGAGGCGATGCCTCGAGAAGGCGGCATCCATCACTGAGTACTGTCCCCACTCGGGAGAAGCTCTCTGCTCGTTAATACCATCAAGGAGGAGTCGCAGGAGCCTGAACACCCACACACAACGATTCAGGAACTTCTTCCCACCCTGCGCCATCACGTCTCTGAACGCACGAACACACACTCGACATTTTTGCGGTGTTTATTAATGTTTGTAATTTACATTAACTATCCATTTTTTTTTCAATTCTGATGCAGCACAAGAACACATTCTAAATTTCAGATAAAAAAAAATAAAAATCAAATAGCAATTCTGCTTAAAAATATTCGATAGGACAGGACACTGGGCACGCTGGCCTTCACCGGTCAGGACACTGAACACGGGAGGCGGGAGATCACGTTGCAGTGGTAAAAGGGGTCGGTGAGGCTTTCTGCTTTAGGAGAACTGTCACTGAACCGGACAGAGTGTCAGGGAGTTTTACAGAGATATTGTAGGAAATCGAGGGTTATGTAGAGAGGGAGGGAAGTTTGTGACTTTATTCCCTGGATCAGTGTTGCAAAGTTACAGAGATGCATAAACCCAAGAGCGGCTCAGACAGAGGGAATACGCACAGACTTTCACCCAGTGTTGGGTTATCGAGAATCAGATGACACAGAATGGTGGTGAGAGCGGGTGGGAAGGAAAGAGAGAGAGAGAGAGAGAGAGAGAGAGAGAGAGAGAGAGAGAGATCATGGAGACCGAGGATTCAGAGAGAATGGAGAGGTAGCAGAGAGTGTGAGAGAGTTGTCTGAGAGAGAGGAGAAAGAGCGGGCAGAGAAAGTGCGAGGCAATAGGGGGTGGAGAAGGACGGGACGGGCTGGAAATGGCCACAAAGCAGGGGGTCAATGAGGACAGAGTTTTGTCGGTGTGTAGTGAGGAGAATGGGGACCCCTCAGCAGTTGGAGAATGGGGTAGGAGGAAGGGACAGAGAGGGCGAGGTGGGAGTTTGAGTGGATGGAGGCTTGATAGTTGACAAAGAGACAGTGGGGAAATAAAGGGGTTGGCACTGGATTCAGATCGGCAGCACTGTCACAGACGACACAGGATTGAAGGGAGTGTGGGTGGAAAGGAGAGAGAGAGAAATATCGGGGAAATGGAGAGATTAGAGTGAACGGTGAGGGAATCGAGTGGTGTAGAGAGGCGTACGAAAGTGGTAGAGAGGTGAAAGAGGTGGGTAGAGGGAGCAGAAGAATGCGGGCGGAGGAAGTACGAGGTAATAATAAGATAGGTAGAGGGAGCAGAAAGAGCGGGACGGGGAAATGGAGGGAAAGAAGGGGATGGACGGGGAGAGAGGTTTGTCAGTGTGTGCTGGGGAGAATATAGTTGCGTTAAAAGGAGGAATTGGAGTAGAAGGGAGGGGCGGAGAGTGTGGGCGGGGAATCTGAAAGGATCGGGGAGTGTGAGTGAAGGAGAAACTGGAATTAGTCATTTGATTCACGTTGCATCCACTGGCTGTTGACAGAGACCCCGGATCTTTTCAGGAATATCCGGCAACAACGACTTCTCGCAGATGAAACGCTGATCAAGATCGCAAGGATAAATCCTACTGACTGCTGTCGGATCACACTGCCAGCAGTAGGGCGTCCCCGAAAGCCCCTTGTACAGGAGACGGAAGCTCGCATTCCTATACAAGAGGGTTAAACAATTTCAACAGAGACAAAACAGCTCCAGCAGAGAACTCGAGCCGAGACCGTCCCCAAGCTAATCCCAAGCAATCGCTCTCTCCCAACAGCCTCTGTCAGTTCCCAAACTCCTCCAACTCAAACGCTCTCCCTCACCGCCCAGTGCCGGTACCCAGACTGATACCACGGTCCCAATGTCTCCCCACTATCCTGGGTCAGTTCCCAACTAATTGCACTGACCCAATGTCTCCCCACAGCCCCGGATCCCCAAAACTAATCACACCGAACCGCTTCCACACCACAGTCCCCTGTCAGTCCCCATACGAATCGAACTTGCCCACCCTCTCCCCTCTGATCTGTTTCAGTCCCCGCACAAACCCCACTGTCCCACCGTCTAATTCCGCTGCTCTGTTCCCTCAGATCTATGTCAATCAGCAAACGAATCACACTGTTCCTCCCTCTCCTCACAGCCCGGCGACTAGCTCTGAACTAATCACTTTACCTCACTGTGTGCCCATCGCCCTGTACTGATCTCCAAACTAATCCAGTTGTCCTACTCTCGCCCCTCAGATATAACTCATTCACTAAACTAATCCCGCTGTTGCTTCCTCGCCTCACAGTCAGGCGACTATCTCCAAAATGATCCCACTGCAGCGCGCTCTCCTGACTGACATGAGTCAGTACCAAAATACTCGCCGTGTACTGATCTCTCCCTACTGCCCCATGCCAGATTCCGAAATATTCACACTGCCCTGTCCTTCCCCGGCAGACATGTGTCGGCACCAAAATGCTCCTTTTGTACCACCCTATCCCCTACCCACTTACAAACAATTCCCAATACCCCTCACTTTTCCACAAAACTACTTCAGACCGTAAACGAATTCTGTTTTCTCCCATCAGGTCTATCACAATACCCAACACTCACCCGACAGATCCGTCAAACTCTCACCTGTTTTCGCATTTTCCAATCCTGTATATACGGGTTTGGTTCACAAGATTGCGGGATACAAAGTTCTGGGAAATTTAAATTTACTGTATCAATGCCAAGAATCGAAAACTATGATACGGAGATTCTCTCAGTTGATAACAACAGGAATCACGTCCGGGACTCTGTGAAGGTAGCTTCAGTGTGTGTCTGACCCAAGGTGTGTGTGATGGGACGCTGTAGAAGGAGGTTCGCTCTGTGTCTGACCCCGGGAGAGTGTGTGATGGGACGGTGTGGAGGGAGAGTCACTCTGTGTCTGACCCCAGGAGTGTGTGATGGGACAGTGTGGAGGTAGCTTCACTCTGTGTCTGACCCCGGGAGTGTGAGATGGGAGTGTATTGTGCGTTTTCACTCTGTGTCTTAGCCCGCGGGTGTGTGTTGATTCATGTGTTACTATCGTACCTGCTCGTGCTGTGCAACATACCGCTTCATCCTTTGAATTGATTTCGAGCAGCCTTGAATCACGGTTTGAACATTCTTGAATCGCTTTGTATAAAGTTGTTACAAACGTGGAAACGTAATAACACCAGTTTTTATTTGTGACCCAATTCTCGGAACAGGTTTGCTCTGGAAATCAGGAACAAGGAACAGTGAGACACAGAGCGAGACCCGGGGTGACGCAGAGAGTGAATTTCACGTCATGCGGTCCCATCACGTTCACCTGAGGTCAGGCACAAAGAGAATTTCCCCGCCTTCAACATCGTTCCATGGCGCATTAACAATAGCAGGCACAATGAATATCCCTCCACACCATCCATCACACACTCCCGGATGAAAATACCTGAGCACACACGTCAGATAGAGGCAGATATACAACATAGAGTAGTACACCACAGAACAGGCTCTTCGGCCCACCATGTTGTACCGACTCTTAAACCCTGCCTGGAATATATCCCCAAACTTAAATTCCTCTATAGACCTATCTAGTAATGTCTTAAATTTCACGAATGTTTTTGCCTGCAACACTCACTCAGGCAGTACATTCCACGCACCAACCACTCTCTTAGTAAAAAACCTTCTTCTAATATCCTCCTTGAACTTCCCTCCCCGTTCCATAAAGCCATGTCCTCTTGTACTGAGCAGTCGGCCCTGGGGAAGAGGCGCTAGTTGACCACGCTATTTATTCTTCTTAATATCTTGTATACCTCTATCATGTCTCCTCTCATCCTCCTTCTTTCGCAAACAGTAAAGCCCTAGCTGCCGTAATCTCTGATCATAATCCATACTCTCTAAACCAGGCAGCATCCTGGTAAATCTCCTCTTTAGCCTTTGCACTGCTTCCACATCATTCCTATAGTTAGGAGGCCAGACTGGACACAGTATTCTAAGTGTGGCCTCACCATGGTTTTATAAAGTTGCATCATTCCCTCGCGACTCTAAAAACACTATCCCTTGGATTATGAAAGCCAATACTCCATAAGCTTTCTTAAATACTTTATCTACCTCTGAGGCAACTTTCAGGGATACGTGGATATGTACACCCGGATCTCTCTGCTCCACAACGCTAACAAGTATCCTGCATTTTACTTTGTATTCTGTCATGGTGTTTGTCCTTCCAAAGTGTACCACCTCACACTTCGGGTTGAACTCCATCTGCCATTCTCAGTACATTCCTGGATCCTATCGATGTCTCTCTGCAATCTTCAACAATCCTCTACACTATTGACAACTTCACCAACCATTGTGTCGTCTGCAAACTTGCCAACCCAACATTCTACCCCCCACATCCAGGTCGTTAATAGAAATGACGAACAGTAGTGGTCCCAGATCCGATCCTCTTGGAACACCACTAGTCGCAACTTCCAATCGAAATATACCCCCTCCGTCACGGCACACTGCTTTCTGCAGTCAAGCCAAACATCCTGGGATCACATGCCTTACTAAAATCCATATAGATCACATCCACTGCACTACCCTCATCTAGATGAATGGACGCCTCTTCAAAGAACGCTACACGTTTCCTGGACACGATCTGCCCTTCACAAATCCATGGTGACTGTTCCTGATCAGACTATGATTCTCCAAATGCCTGTTTATCCTAACTCTAAGAATCTTTTCCAACATCTTCCACACCGCAGACGTAAGGCCTATAAATACCTGGACTAAAACTACTAACTTTTTTGAACAACGTACAACATTCACCTCCCTCCAATCCACCGGTGCCATTCCAGAGGACAACGAGGACAGAACGATCCTAACCAATCTCAGCAATCTCTTCCCTTGCCTCGTGAAGCAGCATGGGGAATATCCTGTCAGGCCCCGCGGTTTTATCCGTCCTAATGTACTTCAAAAACTCCAGCACCTCCTCTCCCTTAATATCAGCAATGACCCGGAGCTTCAACCTCGCTTATATTGTCCACACTTTAATCAGGTTCCTTCTCATTGGTGAATACAGAAGAGAAATATTCAGTGAGGAACTTGTTCATTTCCACAACTATCAGGCACAACTTCCCACCTTTATCGCTGATCAGTCCTACCTTCACACCTGTCACCCTTTTGTTCTTCACATAATTGAAGAATGCCTTTGGGCTTTCCCTTACCGTCCTCGACAAGGCCTTCTCATGCCCCCTTCTTGCTCTCCTCAGCCCCTTCTTAAGCTCATTTCTTGCTACCCTATATTCCTCAATAGCCCCATCTGATCCTTGCTTCCTAAACCCCAAGTTTCCTGCCCTCTTCCACCTGACAAGATTTTCCACCTCACTTGTCACCAATGATTACTTCACACTACCATTCTTCATCTTCTTCACCGGGACAGATTTATCCCTAAAATCCTGCAAGAGATCCCTAAACATCAAACACACATCCATAGTACATTTCCCTGCAAATACGTCGTCCCAATCCCCAGCCGCAAGTTCAAGCTTTACAGCCTTATCTTTCTGACCGTCCCCAATTAGAAATGTCCTGTCCTCTCTGATTCTATAATTTCCCATGATACTACTAAAGGCCCAGAGAGTGTTGGTCACTGTCCCCCGGATGCTCACCCACTAAGATCTGTGGCCTGAACCGGTTGGTTACCTAATACTAGATCCACTATGGCATTCACCCTAGTCGGCCTATCAACATACTGTGACAGGAATCCGTCCTGGACACACTTAACAAACTCGGCCCCGTCTAAACCATTAGAGCTAATCAGGAGCCAAGCAATATTAGGGAAGTTAAAGTTACCCATGATATCAACCTTGTTATTTTCCCACCTTTCCAAAATATGCTTCCCAATCTGTTCCTCGATGTCTCTGCTGCTACAAGGGGGCCTATAGAATATTTTAAATGGAGTAACTGCTCCCTTCCTGCTCCTGACATCCACCCACACTGACTCAAATGAGGATCCTGCTGCATTATCCACCCTTTATGTAGCCGTAGTGTTACTGCAGACCATTAACGCCAACCCTTCTCCCCCTTTCCCTCTCTCTATCCCTTTTAAACCACTGAAGTCCAGGAATATTGAGAATCCAAACCTGCCCTGGTGCCAGCCGTCTCTGTAATCGCCACTATATCGTAATTCCATGCACGTATCCAAGCCCTCAGTTCATCTTCTTTGTTCCTGTCGCTTCTCGCATTGAAGAAACGCACTTTAGCCCTTCTACTTTACTATCTTTACACCTTTAATTCTGTTTCTCTTTCCTCTAAGCCTCTTTATATGTTAGATCTGGCTTTGCCCCATGCACTAAACTTGCAGTTCTCTCATTAGCTTTATCCTCCTCCACCTCACTATTTGCTCTATCGATCTGGTTCCGCCCCCCCCCCCCCCCGCGGTAATCTTGATTAGATCCACCGCAGCAGCTCGAGCAAACCTTCCCGCAAGGATTTTAGTCCCCCTATAGTTCAGGTGCAACCCGGCCCATCGTAAAAGGTCCCACCTTCCCTGGAACAAGAAACATGAAGCCCTCCCTCCTGCAACAACTCCTCAGCCACGTATTTATCTGCATTATCACCTATTTCCAGCCTCACTGGCACGTGGCACTGGTAGCAATCTTGACATTGCAACCCTGGAGTCCCGTCCTTCAATGTTGTACCAAACTCCCTAAACCCTCTTTGCAGGACCTCCTCCTTCTTCCTATCCTCCATTGCCTAATTTGAAGCTAATTAGATTAATTAAAGTAGCTTGCCAAACCTTACCTCACTGGGAGCAAGCTCGTCTTCAGTCTCTGCTCGCAGATGCCTCTCGAGCCAAACCCTTCCTAGTCTGTCTCCCACTACTCAATTGCCCGCCCCGTTAATCTGTTCGATTTTTTAAAACCTCTCGCTGCTTCAGAGGCCGATTTTCACGCGCTTGCGTAGTCGTGCCCCGTCCAAACTGCGGAAGAAATGACATCCCCCTCTCAATCTGCTCACTTTTTAAACTCGCCCGTTCTCTCAGAGGAAGAGTGATTCTCCCTCTACAGCTTCTCAACACACCACAGAGCAAAGTGACAGACACAGAGAGAAGCTGCCTCCACACGGTCCCATCAGACATTCACGACTTCAACACCGTGTGAATCTCATCCTTTCGTCCCATAACACACTTCCTGTTGAGTCACAGAATGAAGCTCCAACCACACCGTCCCATGACACTCTCCCGGTGTCAGACACAGAGTGAAGCTCCCTCCACACTGTCCCATCACACACTCCCGGGGTCTGACATAGAGTGAATCTCTCTCCGCACCGTCCCATCACACACTTCCCGGGTCTGACACAGAGTGAATCTCCCTCTACACCGTCCCATCACACACTCCTAGATTCAGTGATAGAGTGAAACTTCCTCAACGCAGCCCCATCACACAAACACCTGGTCAAACAGAGAGAGAATCACCCTCCACGCCATCTGTTCACATACTCCTAATTTCAAGCAGAGTGACGCTTCCTCCCTCCATGCCTGCCCTGTGACGAGGAACGGGATAAAGAGGGGGATGATGCCTCACCTCTTCTGCTGGTCAAATATTCACAGATTTGAGCCTTGGTTTCGTTGATAGATCTGTACTTCGTTTCCATCTCAGAGAACTTGTGACGGACTTGTGACACTGAGAGAGATGGTGAAGAATGTTTAGCCTTTACGTGAGTCAGCGTCACGCTACCGAACCGTTCAGAGTGTCACAGTGCAGCATGTCATTTTGGGCACAGTGGGAGGCGTCGGCGCCACCTTTGGGGAAAATCAATGTTCCTGTGAAGATTTTGTTATTACTATGGGGGTGTGCGTCAGTATCGTGCGTGGCATGTCCGGGTTGCTGTTTGGAACGTGTCGCTGTCACTGTGATAGCAGTTTCTGTGCCCCGGCGGGAGGTGGGCCGGGTAACAGTGACGTGTCACGGTGTCATGGTGTGGGGTGTGCTGGTCGCACAGAGTAGGGTATGTCAGTGCCACGGTGAGAGACAGTTCATGGCCACGGTGTGTGTGAGAGTGACACGCTGAGGTGTGTGTCGGTGCGAACGGAGAGTTCTATCTCCATGTCATTGTGTCATTGTGAATTGAAGTGTCGGTATCTGTTAAGAATTTTACCTGTGTCAGGGTGAGGTGAGGGTAATTGCCTCAGTGAGCGGTACATCGGTGTTATGTTGAGGAGTGATACTGTCGCCGTAAGGGGTGTTGCAGTGAAGTGTGAGTATTTGTCTCAACGCGGTGCAGAGTGGATCACGCGGAGGAGAGTGAAGGTGTCACGGTGTACGGTACCTCAGTGTCACGATGAAGATCGTGTTGGTGTCACTGTGTCGCTTGAGCAGATTATCAGTAACACGGTCAGGGGCCTGTCGATGTTACAGACACGTGTGTGTCACGGCGATGGTCGTGTCAGTGTCGCGGTTAGGAGTGCATCTGCGTTTTGTAGAAGGTCGTGGCCGTGCTACGGTAACGGCATTGTTGATGTGATGGTGAATGGCGTGTCTGTGTCCGCATGAGTCTTGATTATGTTACGGTATAGACCGTGTCTTATCACGATTTGAGGTCTGTCCGTATTATGGAACATAGAATAGTACAGCACAATGTTGTGCCGACCCCTTAAACGCTGCCTCCCATATAACCCATCACCTCAAACTCATCCATATAACTGTCTAGTAGTCTCTTAAATTTCACTGGTGCATCTGCCTCCACCACTGAATCAGGCAGTGATTTCCACGAACCAACCACTCTCTGAGTAAAAGACCTTCCTCTAATATACCCCTTGAACTTTACTCCCCTCACCTTAAAGCTTCTTGTATTGAGCAGCGGTGCCCTGTGGAAGAGGCGCTGGGTGTCCAATTTAGCTATTTCTCTTCATGTCTGGCATACCTCTATCATACTTACTCTCATCCTCCTTTTCTCCAAAGAGTAAAGCCTTCTCTCCCTTTATCTCTGATCATAATGCATACTCTCTAAACCAGTCAGCATACTGGTAAATCTCCTCTGTACCCTTTCCAATGCTTCCACATCCTTCCTATAGTGAGGCGACGAGAACTGGATACAGTACTCCACGTGTGGTCGAACCAGAGTTTTATGGAGCTGCATCATTACCTCGAGACTCTTAAACTCTATCCCTCAACTTATGCAAGCTGACAACCATAAGCCTTCTTAACTACCCTATCTACCTGTGAGGCAACTTTCAGGGATCTGTGGACATGTGCGCCCAATTCCCTCTGCTCCACCACACTACCAAGTACCCTCCCATTTACTTTGTATTCTGCCTTGGAGTTTGTCCTTTCAAAGTGTGCTACCTCACACGTCTCCGGGTTGAACTCCATCTGCTACTTCTCTCTGCAATCTTCGACAATCCTCTACACGATCCACAACACCAGCATCCGTTGTGTCGTCTCCAAGCTTGCCAACCCACCCTTCTACCCCCACATCGATTTCGTTAATAAAATCACGAAAATCCTAGAACCGATCCTTGTGGAACACCACTAGTCACGGCACTCCAATCCGAATGTACTCCCTCCGCCAAGTCACTCTGCTTTCTCCAGACAAGCCGATTCTGAATCCACCCGGCCAAGCCTCTCTGGATCCCATGCCTTCTGACTTTCTAAGTAAGATCGACCGCGTAGAACCTTGTCAAATGCCGTACTAAATTCCATTTATATCACACCCTCTGCACTATCCTCATCTGCCTGGTCACCTCCTCAAAATTGTATCGGGCTCTTTAGAAACGATCTGCCCTTCAGAATGTCATGCTGACTGTCCCTGTTCAGACCATGATTCTCTAAATGACCATAGATTCTATCTCTAAGAATCTTTTCCAACAGCTTTCCCAAAACAGACGTCAGTCTCACTGGTCTATAATTACCCGGAGAATCCCTCTAACTCTTTTGACCAAGGTTCAACATTCGCCTCCCTCGAATGCTCCCATACCATTACCGTGGACAACGAGGACATAAAGATCCTAGCCAGAAGCTCAGCAATTTCTTCTCTCTCCTCGTGAGGCAGCCTGGGGAATATTCTGTCAGGCCCCAGTAACTTATTCGTTCTTATGCATTTAACAACTACAAGAGCTCCTCTCCCCTAATATCAACATGCTCCAGAAGATAAAATTCTATCATATTGTCCTCACCGTCATCTCGTTCCCTCTCAGTGGAGTGTTCCGAATCGAAGTACTCATTGAGGACCTCGCTAACTTCCACAGTCTCCAGGCACATCTTCCCACCATTATCTCTAATCAGTCCTACCTTCATTCCTGTCATCCTTTTGTTCTTAACATAATTGAAGAATTTCTTGGGGTTTTCATTTAGCCTACTCACCAAGGCCTTCTCTTGCTTCATTCTTTCTCTCCACAGCCCCTTCCTCATCTCTTTTCTAGCTACCCTATGTCCTTCAATAGACCCATCTGATCCTTGCTTCCTATACCTCATGTATGCTGCCTTCTTCCATCGGTGTTATGGTAAGGGGGGTGTTGGTTTCACTGTTGTGTTTTACAATCTCAATTTATTCCACTCTCTTTATTGCCGGTCTGACTCCACCCGGAGACGGTTCCACTCACCATGGATCGAGAGACCGGCCACTGTCACGATGAGGGCGGATGTAACTAGACAGAATAGGCATATCTGACGATATGGTCTATTTCCGATCTTCACTTTCGACTCCCGTTCTGGCGCAGCTATGGAGATACCATACGACCATAAGATCACAATAAATATTTAATAAGACAATAGGAGTTACTTAATGAATATTTTACTTCAGTGTCTCAGTGATTGTAGTGATGACTTCCAGCAGACTGAAAAGCCTGAGCATGTAGATCTTAAGAAATGGATGTAATGGAGCTTTTGGAAAACATTAAATTGTTAAGTCATCGGTACCGGCCGAAATATACCCCAGGCTAGTGTGGGAGGCGAAGGAAGAGATTGCAGTGGCTCTGGTGATGATCTTTGCATCATCAATGAAGACGTGAGAGGTTCCGGAGTATTGGATGGTTGTGAATGTTGTTCCTTTATTCAAGATGTGGAGAAGATATAGCCCAGGAAATTATAGACCAGTGAGTCTTAACTCAGCGGTTGGTAAGTTGATGGAAAGGATCCTGAGAGGAAGGATTTATGAACATTTCGAGAGGTATAATATGTTTTGGGGTTGTCAGCTTGGCTTTGTAAAGGGCAGATCGCGCCTCACGAGACGGAATGAATTTTTGTGGGGATGTGACGAAACACACTGAAGAGGGAAGAACAGTTGATGTGGTGTAGATAGATTTCAGCAAAGCCATTTTATAAGGTACCCCATGCAAGACTTAGTGAGAAAGTAAGGAGGAATGGGATCCAAGGGGGCATTGCTTTGTGAATCCACAACTGGCTTGCCCAAAGAAAGCAAAGGGTGATTGTAGACGAGTCATATTCTGCATAGGATTCGGTCACCAGTGGATTGCCTCAGCGATCTGTTCTGGGACCCTTATTCTTCGTGACTTTTATGTGAACTGGATGAAGATATGGAGGGATGGGCTAGCAGGTTTGCTGATGGCACAAAGTTTGGGTGTTGTGGATGGTTGTAGGGCTGTCAGACATAACAGCGGGGAATTGATAGGATGCCAAACCGGGCTGAGAAGTGGCAGATGGAGTTCAAACCAGTTAAGTGTGAGGTGGTTCATTTTGATAGGTCAAATACGATGACAGAATATTGTATTAATGGTAAGACACTTGGCAATGTGGAGAATCAGACTGATCTTGGTGTCCGATCACAAAGCAGTTGCGGAGGTTGACTCTGTGGTTAAGAAGGCGCATGGCGTATTGGCGCGACGGATACAAAAGAGGAGGGAAAGCGGGAAGGAAAGGGAGAGAGAGTGGGAGAGAGGGAATAGAGGGACACATAGCGTGAGAGAGGGCAGGGGAGAGGGGTAATAAAAGTGTATGTGGTTGAAGGAAGGAGAGAGTGGGGTGGGCCGTTAGAGAGAAGGGAGAGAAAGGGAACAGCATGGGAAAGAGAGGGAAAAGAGAGGGACAAGTGGCTGAGTGAGGACAGGAGAGCGGAGAGTGGATGAGATGGGAAAAAAGGGATACAGGGGAGAAGAGAGTGAAAGAAGAATGACGTGAGAGGGAAAGGGAGAGAGAAGGGGGAAAGTTATAAGGCTTGTGCAGAGTGAGAGGAGGGAGAGTGGAGCGAAGGGACAATAAGGAATTAAAATATATTTTAGACGGCTCCCTGCACAACGTCTAATCCCACACTCCCGGGGTCAGACACCGAGTGAAACTCCCTCCCTCCATCTCTCTACCCCATTCACCTCGGGAAGGAGTCTCTGAGTCCGTTTTTGTGAATTTTACATTCACGTAAGTCTCGCTGTCGTCCATCCTGTCGAGGGTCCTCTGCGCGTCTGAGCTCAGGAAGGAGAAGTAACCGTTGTCAAAGGAAACCTGTTTTGACAAGGGTGTCCGACAGACACCATGAAAAACGAGATGAGCAGCTGAAAAAGAGGAACCGAGAGCAGGTGGTGGGGGAGGTTCCGTGGAGAGGGATTGGAGTGTGCGAGAGGTAAGAGATAAGAGTGGCAGTGGACAGAGTAATAATAGAGGGGAGAAAGAGGGGGAGGGAGAGAGTGGGAGATAGCGTGTCGGCGGAGAGAGAATTGGGTGACAGTGGAGTGAGTACGTGGAACGGTAGAGGGAAATGATGGGAGAGATGCGGGAGTGAAGAAAAGAGCGATGGAGATGAGAAAACGGAAGTAGATGGGTAGCGAAATAGAGGAAGAGGCGCTTGGGAGAGTGGGGGAGAAAAGTGGGGGAGAGAGGGGGAGCAAAGTGGGGGCGACTATACGGGAGGAAGAGAAGGAGAGAGATGGAATGAGAGGAGCGGAGAGGAGAATAGGAAGGAGAGAGAGTGTGGCACAGGGAAGAAAGCGGTCAGGAGAGGGATGGATGAGGGAAAAGGAATGTAGACGATGATGGAGAGCGTAGTTGAATGGGGAGAGAGATGAAAGGAATAGAAGGAGGGAGGTAGAGAAGGAGGGCGGGTGGAAAGAATGTCGGAGAGACTTGCTCCAGAGCAAACACCCAAACACCAACGAGGTTAGTGAGCTCCCCCTCCCACCGATTAACCTGAACAGCTCCCCTCCTCTCGTGCACTTCGCATTGTTTTCCCGTCTATATCTTTCAGTTGTGCACTCTATATTTTCTTCTTTCGCTCTCTCTCTCTCTCTCTCTCTCTCTCTCTCTCTCTCTCTCTCTCTCTCTCTCTCTCTCTCTCTCTCTCTCTCTCCTCTCCCTCTCTCTCACACACACACACGCCCACATTCTCTCTATCTCCTCTCTCTCTCTCTTTCAGCCTCTCTGTCCCTTCTCTCTCACCCCCTTTGCCTCCACCATTCTTCCCTTCTCACCCACCTTCCCCCACTTTCAACAATTCCTCATTATCTCAACCCACTACTTCATTTGTCTGTCATTCTTTTTCTCTTTCTCCTCTCCACCAACGACGCCTGTCACCCCAAACTGTAGATACCCCTCAACCATATATTGTTTGCCCCCCGAACACAGTTCCCTACATTATTCCCCATCATTCCGCTTTTTCGAGGGTTGGGGGAGGTGGTGTTTGGGAATTTTGTAGCGTTCAGCCGGGGACTTCCAGCTGTCTGTCAGAATCTCTCCCTTCTCCCAGTTACCCTCCCTCCCGCTCCGTCGCCCTCTATCCATCCCTCCCTTCCTTACTCCTCCACCCAACCCTCCCCTTCTCTTGCACCACATCGTTCCTCTTTTCATTTTGCCCTTTCCCTCCTACTTTCGTCTGACACAATCACTCCCTCTCTTAATAGGGTTTTATTATAGACTAACAGTTAGCGAGAATTGGAGGAGCAAACCTGCAGTGAGATGGCAGGCAACTGCAGTAAACATAAAGGTGATAGAAGGGGCTTTTAATTTTCGACATATTGGTTAGGGCTCTCATAATGTTAAATTTAAAGAAAGGTTTGGATTTGTAAAATATGTTCATGAAAGTTTTCTGCATCAGTATATAGAGGTATCGGCTGGAGATTATGCAATATTAGATCTCCTATCAGGAAAAGAGTTAAGACAGGTGACGGAAGTGTGTGTAGGGGGACACATTGGTTCCAATGATCATAACAATATTGGTTTCAACTTGATCATGGATAAAGATAGATCAGGCGCTCGGGTAGAGTTTCTAAAATAAGGTTAATTTGAAGACATGAGAACAAAATCTAAAAAGTGTGGATTGAGACAGGTTGTTCTCTGGAAAGAATGTCGTTTGTAGGCGGAAGGCCTTCCAAGGACAAATGTTGAGAGTACAGAGCTTGTATGTTCGAGCCAGGATTAAAGGAAACGTGAAAAAGAGTATGGAAACTTGGTTCATTATGGATATTGGAACTCATAAAGAAGAAGAGAAAGGTCTATGACAAGTATAGGAAACAGGGAGGGAGCTACTTGAGGACTATAAAAGTGAAACAAAAACTACTTCAGAAAGAATTCAGGAGGGCGAAAAGAAGACATGAGGTAGCTTTGCCAGTCAAGGTGAAGTATAATCTAAATAGATTCTATAGGTATATTAAGAGCAAAAGGATAGTAAGGGGTGTTTGTCCTGAGCTTCCTGTACCTCCCTCCCTCCTGATGGTTGAAGTTTAGTAACTGTTCCTGAACCTTGTGGTTTGTGTCTTGAGGCTCCTGCCACTGTTTCCGATGGTGGAGGGATAATTATTGCTCCTGAACCTTGCGATGTGTGTCCAGAGGCTCCTGTAACTCCTCCCTGATGGCTGAGCGGCAGTAAGTGTACATGAAACAAAAGGTGTGTATCCTGAAGACCCTATACCTCCCTCCTGATGGTTAAGGGGTAATAACCGTTCGTAATCCGGGCGGTGTTGGTCCTGAGGCTCCTGCACCCTCTTCTCTTTCTTCTATTTGGGACTTCTACTTACGAATTATCACGTTCTTATGTTTCCTGCATGCGTCTGCGATCTCTCTACAGGTTTGTTTATCCTAATCCAGCGGACTGTTGTCTTGTCTATAATGTAGCCCCATGATCACGGCCATACATTTCTTATTCCTCATTTCCACCCATAAAGCCTCACTCTGACGAGTCGGCTTGTCTGTTCTCACTATGCACTGTGGTGACATCTCCTCAGTCAAGCAATGTCACCCCTCCTCAATTTCACGTCTAAAAATAGGGAAACCCGAAATATCGTGCTGTCATGCTTGCTCCCCCATAAGCAATATTCTGAAAACAATATCAAAAATATCATAATTTATTGTGCACAGCGGCTTAAAGCTTCCTGCATTCACATATACGCGGCTCAGGATACTGGTCGCAACATGCTCAACCTTTTGATTCGAGACTTTTTCTGAGATCTTTACAACATCAGGACCTCTAACCACTCTACAACCTGCGCTGGAACTCTGAATCCCATCCCCCTGCATTCGAGTTTAATAACTCTCCCCAAAAGTTTCATGTATTGTTCTGACAAACCTTCCCGCTGGAGTATCAGTTCCCTCTAGTTCAGGCGTAAACGGTCCGCCACCTCTTCTGTAGACATCCCACCTTCATTGGTAAATAACACAGTGAAGCCAAATTTTGAAGCCATCCCTACTACACCATCTCCTGACCACGTGGTGATCTGTATGGTTTTCCTATGTCTCGCCTCACTGGGACGGGTGGTGACCCTGTACTTTAATTTAATTGCTAAATCCCTGCCCTCATTTTGCAGAACCACCTTCCTATACATACTGATGTCATTGGTACCGATATAGAACAGGTCTTCCTACGTCTGGGCTCACTGCGACCGGTAGTGGTCCTATCCTTTAATTTAATTGCTAAATCACAGCCCTCACTATGAAGAACCATCTTCCCATTCATATATATGGACCAGGAATTGGGGGAAATTCAAGGAAAGGGAGGAGAGTTTAGACCACAGAAATGGTGATCAGATTGCTGTCATTGCAGCAAAATGTGTAAGTTACCATTTTTCTGCACCCTAACTCAGATTGGAGTCTTTTTAAACGCCGAAATCCACTGACCCATGACTGGGAGTCAGAGACAGAGCGATACTCCCTCATTTCCCCATTTCCATCCATAAAGCCTCTCAGAGACGAGTTCTCTTGTCTGTTCTGACTGTGCACAGCGGTGACATTTTCTCTGCCCAGTGATGTCACCCCTTCTCCTGTAAATCCTTCTGCTTTCCCACGTCTGAAAATAGAGAACCCCGAAATTACGCGCTGTTCCGCTTTCTCCACTTGCAACCACGTCTCAGTCATGGCCGTAATATCATCTCTCCGTGTGTGGATTCATGCCCTGATCAGCTCAGCTGCCTTTCTTTAACGCTCGTGCTTTGAAATATCCCTTTGATCCCCGTCTCTGTCTGAGGTCTTTACAACATCCGTCTCCACACCAACTCTGCTATCTGCTCTGGAACACTGAATCCCATCCCCCTGCTACTGGAGCTCAACAACTCACCGACAACTCTCATGCCCAGTACTGGCAAACAATCAGCTCCCCTCCAGTTTATGAGTAAACCGTCCTCCATCTCTTTTGTGAAGATCCCACCTTCCTTTAAAAAATACAGTGTTGTCAAATTTTGAAACCATCTCACATATGTCAATACATGAGCCACGTGCTAATCTATGTGTGGCCTCAGGGCGACGGACAATTGTCCTGTCCTTTAATTTGATTGGTAAATCCCTGATCTAAAATGTTGAAAACCATTACTTTATTCATACAGGACCAGGACCTCTAGCTGCTCACACACCCATTTAAGAATCATAGAGAAGGAATGGTGTGCTGAGGAAAGAGGAAGGAAGGGGAGATAACAGGAGACCACAGAAATGGCGTTCTGATTGCCGTCTTTGATGAAGAACGTGTGAATTACCATTTTCTTGCTCCCTACCTCTGATCGGAGTATTTTAAACACCGAAATCCACTGACCCATGATTATGAGTCTGAGAGCGAGATTCCCTCCGTACAGCACCATCTCACACGCCTGGGAACATACACAGAGTAATGCTCCCTGCACAACAATCCATCACACACACCCGGGGTGAGACATGGGAAGTAGCTCCCGCACCATCGCAGCACACTATACTGGAGTCAGAATCAGTTCGGAACCCTCTCCCTCCTCCGTTCTCCCCACTCACCCACACGCAGCCTTTCGGCGTTCCGGTGGTCTCGAATTGTGTGTGTGTCTCTCGGAGATGGTGTGTGGTGTTTGTGACCAGTTGGTGTGCTGCGGGAAGAGGAAGGAAGGGGAGGAGAGAGGAGGCCAGGGATAGGTTGCATATTCTGATGCAAGTGGTTTGCAACCACATGACCAGCCTTTGCATAGAGAGAATTGGAGAAGCTCACAACATATCGTGGAAAGTGGGAAGAGTAATACTAAACGACATCTCTCCCTCATACTCCCCACATTTGCCTGAGACACGGAGAGAGGGGGGAGTAGGGAGCTGGGGAGGGAGGCGTCGTAGTTAGGGAGTGTTTAGCAGTTGGAGTGTATCACGAAGACGGGCAGTAGCGTAGTGAACGCACGGGATTATGGAGACAGTGCAATGTGCAGGAGAGTGAGAGGATCACAGAGTCGGGGTTGCTTGTACACGAGGGATGACGGAAGTGGTGTAGTGGAGACAGTGGTTCACGGTAAAGGGTACAGAGAAGATAGGGTAGTAAAGAAAGCTTAAGGGATGTTAACTTTTATAAGTATTGGGACATAATTTAAGAGTCGCAGGGTAATGATTGAGCTGGATAAAACTCTGGTTAGACCACACTTGGAGTACAGTGTCCTGTTCTGGTTGCCTCACTATAGGAGGGATGTGGAATCATTGGAATCGGTACAGAGGAGAATTACCAGGATGCTGTCTGGTTCAGAGAGCAGGGATTATGATCAGAGATTAAGGGAGCTAGGGCTTTACACTTTGGAGAAAAGGAGGATGAGAGGTGACATGATAGAGGTGTACAAGGTATTAAGAAGAATAGACAGAGTGGACAGCCAGTGCTTCTTCCTCTGGGCACCACTGCTCAGTACAAGAGGACATGGCTTTAAGGTACGGGGAGGAAAGTTCATGGGGGTTATTAGAGAAAGGTTTTTCACTTTTTGGTGCGTAGAATGTACTACCTGAGTCAGCGGTGAAGGTTAAGAGTCTACTAGACAGGGAAATGGAGAAATTTAAGGTGTGGGGTTATATGGGAGGCAGGGTTTGAGTGTCGGCAAGACAGTTGGCCGACGGGCCTGTAATGTGCTTTTCTATTCTATGTCCTATGTTCTATGTAACTGGGAGTTGTGTAGGAAAATTGTGTTTTACGGAGTTGGGGAGGGGCCTTGTAGCGGGAGGGTGTTATGTTTACGGGGAAGAGTGTTTTAGAGTTACAGTGCAGTGCGTGACTCTGTTGCCTCACTACAGGAAGGATATGGAAGCCATAGAACAGGTGCAGAGGAGATTTACAATGATTTTGCCTGGATGGTGTGCATGCCATATGAGAGTAGGTTGAGTCAACTCGATGTTTTCTCCTTGGAGCAACGAAGGAAGAGAGGTGACCTGATAGAGGTGTACAAGATAATGAGAG